>NW_027110578.1:254414-267435 GCF_000696795.3 Halyomorpha halys
TTATTAGATATAAATGTTTTGACCTGGGCAGAATAGCCTGTATGAAGTTTTTGGAATGGTTAAATGATATGTTTCATAGTGAATTAAGATTGTCCCTGAAGATGGCCGAATTGGCCGAAACGTTGGACGTGTAAAAGAAATAAAAGTTTTGAGACTATAATTTGGATAGTGTTTTGAATTATTTAGTAAAAAAGAAAGAGTATATTTTGCACTAATTGATGCTCTATGTGAATAGGCCCTAAACAAAAAGTAACAGCTAAGTGTCCAAAGATCTGAAGCAGAGGTGCCATCAAGTGTTTTATTCATGATTACATTTACTAAGTATTTAGGTTTCAAATTACCATTTTTAATAAATCCCATTTTGTACAACACAATTTCTTATATGGGTTATGCTGACTTCTAAAACTGACATTTCATCCAAAATGACTGGATAAAGTTATAACAATCTTAATTTTTTGTAAGTGAAGGATTACTAGGATGTTGATTACAACTTTAGTAAGCAAAATAAAATTATTACAGGATTTGAAGAAGGAGTTTTAGGATGCGGAGGTTGGTGTAGAAGTGGGGAATACCTCTGCCTAGGTACATGTACTTGCGTTCCAGTGGCTTGGCGTTGTGACGGCGATGCAGATTGTGTTAAAGGTGAAGATGAGATGCTATGTACAGAACCTACATTACAATCTTGTCCACCTGCCACTCATATTAGGTAATGCTTAAGTAATATTTTAGTTGGTAATTTTTTTTAATTAATTATAATTTTTTTATAAAAATATAATTAAATGTTCAAGATTTATTATTGTGAAATTTAAATGAATTCTGTTTTCAATATAAATTTATAATTCTGTTCCAGGTGCCCTCATACTGGAAAGTGTATTAGGAAAGACTTTCTTTGTGATGGAGCTGATGACTGTGGCGATTTTTCTGATGAAACTCACTGTGGTAAAATATTTACTTGTAACTTTATATATTGCTTCAAAGAATTTTAAATATTCTAACTTGAATTTTACCTTCAGAATATATTTTGAGAAAGAAGCCTTTAATTTTCATTTGATAATGATTTATTAATTCAAAAACTCTATTATTGGTTTATTTTATGAATTTTCTAACCTCATAAGAGTTCTGTGATCAATAAGAAATTTTATTTATTAAATTAAAGTTTATTCCAAGTTTTCTATATTTCTACCTGACAAAATAAGGGAGAAGTTTGGCAGATTATATCTCTCCAATTTCTATGCTTAGTTACTCTGGCAATACCCACATCCTCAATGAAATAATCTGATTCGATGTAGATCATAATTGCTTATTCAATGTTGAGCATTGTTAAGCGACCATTTCTTTTATTTTATTTCTTTTTTTTTTTTTTTATATTCAAATGTTGTACACAATGTTATTTTGACATAAATTTATAAAAATAAGTTATAAACTTGAATCTTTTTTCACTACATCTTAATTTTTTATTTAAATAAATAATCATAGTCCTCACTTTTCCTTAAAATGCACAGTTAGTTGTATTAATATTTAGCACTGATTCCAAATATTTATTTTTATTGTTTTTCCAGATACTTCACTGAATTGCACTGAAAATGAATTTGAGTGTAACAATGGCCTATGCATTCCAATTTCTTGGCTGTGTGATGGTGATAACGATTGTCGAGACCTGTCAGATGAAGTGAACTGTTCTATGAAAGCGTAAATATGAAATTAAACACTATTTTTCAAGTAATGATCTGAAGAATTTATTTGCAAGTTTTAGCTTGAACTTTCAGTGTGAAACAATTTTTAATTCAACTGAAAAAAAAAGGAAATTTCTGTCCACAAAGAATATTAAAATAACTATTGTAAATTACAGCTATAATAAAAATGAATAAAAGAAATTTTACAGACTTTAAATACCAAAAAAATAGACATGGGGTCTGTGCTGGACCCCATCTGGAGTTGGGAGGGTTAAACACTTTTAGGTGTTAAGGATATAAATATGAGTTTCAATGGTTTTTTAATAGAATTAATTTCTTTATCTGTGCAATATAATGTTTTAGAGAATGTAGTCCAGAGCACGATTTTCAATGTAGTGATGGTTCTTGTATATCTTTGACTTGGCGGTGTGACTCAGAACCAGACTGTTCAGATCAATCCGATGAAACGGACTGTCGTAAGTATCATTACTAATTATTAAAAATTATTATTATTAGTTCTTAGCCCTGAATCACAAGATAAATGACAATTATAAATAACCCTTATTAAAAAGAAATGAAGATTTTTTCCCATGGTTGATTGTCTGAGAAAAAGAAGTTAATCTTAGGAAGAAAAATAGAGCAACTTAGACCAGAAAGTTGTCTGAAGATGGTCTTAGTAATTACTTTTGGTTAATGTAAACAGTAAAGTCCTCAAAATATAGCTTTAAGGAAAATCACTTATAATTGTTTGGAAGTAACAACTTCTTTTTTTTTTTTACTCTCTAGAAAAAAAAATTCTTTTACATAATTTTATTTACCTTATTACAATAATAAAAATACTGTTGAATTTAACCATATTTTAAAATTAATTAACATCAAAACAATGAAAGAAAGTCAGACTTAGCAAGATATTCACATTAACATGTTCAATTGTATCATTATATATATTATAGATTTGTTGAAGGGCATGCGATTTTCATAAATATAAATTATCTTGGTGTTATGAAAGAAAAATAATTTTATAAAAAAATATACTTATTTAAATATTTTATACATTGTTAGTAACTGCTGTTTTTCAGCTGAAGTTGAAATACCCCAATGTGGGCCTGATGAGGTGCAGTGTGACTACCCAAAGTGTGTGAGAGAAGAATTTCGCTGTGATGGAGATGATGACTGTGGTGATTGGAGTGATGAAAATGGTTGTCCTAATGTATCAGGGGGTATTTGCTCTGATACGGAATTCAGGTAAGGAGAGCATACACACTAAAACATATATAGCATAAAATTGGTACACTATAAAAAATAAATATTTACATTGAATAATTTGTTGTTCAAGTACATATTTTTAGATTAAAATATATCTTAATTAACTTAGGAAGAAAACTAAGATAAATAAAAAAAAAAACTTTTTGCTTCAATGACTTCCTAAAATCTTTTTAATTTACTGAAAATAAAGTTTTCTATAATTTTATTGGAAAATAGAACCTAATCTGTGAGGATTTACTTTTATTTTGTTCCTGCCACACAGAATAAATCTCTAATTTCTGACTCTGGCTAAAATTGGTCATTACATTTTAGGACGATCCACCCTACCTTTTGTAACTACAACTCTTAACTAAGGGGGCATGAGGGTGTTTAATCTATTTGAATAAATAGAAATTAATTTTATTAAAAGTAAATTGAATTATGAATGATCAGTAGAATAAGAAGTAGTTAAGGAAGTAGGTATGCAGAACATTCTTTAAGCAGGGTAGCTGTTACCCATGGCTCCACAATCCAATGCTGTGTCCAGGTATGATGATATAAATATCCTTTTTATTGAAAAAGTCCTATAACTACTGGTTACTTTATTGTTTCCATTCTTGATGAATGCAGACAGATACAAAGATTCTATGTGAAATCTTTCTTTCAAATACTTGAAGTTTTAGGCCTCTGCCCATACTTCAGATTCGTATGAGGGAACTTGTTAAAAAATTGACTTATGAACTGTAAGCTTAGTACAGCAAGTCAAGAACTTGCTTCAAAATTTATTCTTTAATGAAAAATAGTTATGATTAGCAGACAAGAATCTCTGGTTCACTTCTGCACATGTCCAGTTGTCATTCTTAATCAGTGAACCAATGACATCTGTTAAAATGCAAAAGGACCAAACTGATACTTTGATCCGTTACTAGACGATCCCTCTTCTAATGCCAGGTACTTACTTTTATCTTGGCTTGCATTAAAAAACAAGCCTTCATGCATCCACTTTAAGGGAAAATATCCATGTCAGCCTGCAAGGATCATAAGCATCTGCAAGAAGCTGGACACCTGACTCTTTTACTGCTTTTTCTACTGTTGAGTTTAAAAGAAAGCACACCAGTGTATTATCTTGTCTTATCCCCTTTCTTGATACTAAACTAAAAATAACTGAAAATAATTTAAAGTACCTCTGAGGTTAAAGTGAAACATTCAAGTTGTTCAAATGTGTATAACATTTGATAACAGTTATCAGATGTTGAGAACACCACAAAAAATAATTCCATGGATTTAGATTCAATTGTTTCCATTTTTCAAATAATTTACACACTTGCACCAGTTCACCCTACTGTACTCTTTTGATATACAGTTTATTTTGTTTTGTGTTATTAGTTCTTTATTAACTTTTTGTTTTGTTTGTTAATGTACTAAAAAAAAAAAATCTTCAAAACAATATTGAATTGAAATTTAGGTGTGAGAGTGGAAAATGTGTTTCAAAAAAATGGCGCTGTGATGGAGAACCAGACTGTGAGGGAGGAGAAGATGAAGCACATTGTGAAAGTTCAATTCAACAGGAATGCACTCAAGAACAATTTGCTTGCCTCAGAGGGAACTGTATTCTGGTAAGTTTATTTATTGAACTTAAAATATTATAGGTATTCTATCATATTAAGTTGGATATCTTCATATATGCTTTATTTTTTTTTAAATTGTGGTGCTTTAAATTATAGTCTGTTTTTAAGAAATCCCTCTCATTGCCTTTTTTATATACTGTAGTGATATTTTAGGTTTCTTGTTAAATAAAAACATTCAGTATTAACTTTCACCATAAACAGAACATAGACATTGGAAATTGAAAAATTAAAAGTGAATAACATTAATAATATAACAAGAAGTTGATTAATATTAATGGTATAGAGAAAACATGGTTATTTTAATGATAAAAGAAAATACATGTGTTTACTTTGTAAAAAGTTAAATTTATTTGGAACAACGGTTAAGGATGGTTGAAAAACAATGAGGGATCAAGTTTGCTGTGAAAGTGAGGAAGGATGACCACATAGATCTTCTAAAGACTATGGAATATGTCATTAATTATTTTTGAAAATAAAAAGGCTGCAAGTGACAATTAAAAAAAGACATTCATTTGTTTAAATTTTTAAACAGTATCAGGAATTGTAAGAAGAGATCAAGCAGTTCTTTTTGAGACTTAATGAAGACAAGATGTATGTCTTTGTCTTAGTTCTTTCCCAGAAGTCCCTGAATTATGTTTGTTCAACCTCTCTAGAGGAAATTATTTTCAGTAAAATCTAGTGCAAGTTATTTTCAATGTTTGCCACATTTATTAGATGTTAATTACAATAAATATACATTATGATTAAACAGTGAACTATATTAAGTTTGATCATGATCAAAATAACTATGATGATGTTCAAACAGAAAAATATTAAACTCAATGTAAGAGCAGTTTTAAAGCAAAAATAATTATGAAAAATTATTATAAATAAGTCATCTCATACAGCAGTGAGCTTCAATCAAACTCAACCACCAAGTATTTAATAAAAATTTATTATTAAATTTATATTATAAAAAAAATTAATGTTGTTCTCTATATCTATCTGGAATAACTTAATAATCAATTTAAATCATTATATTGCAGTTTTATTTCATCATTTGATATGTTAATATAGAAGTAATAAAAATCTTGTAGTCAGATACGTTTATTAAATCAATGTTACCATAGCAACCTATTTAATGTAAATAACATATACAAAACTAAAAAAAATATTACAATATATTAAATACATATATACATATATTTAACAATACCATTTACTCTCTTACAATTGAACAATACATGCATATTTTGTTTCCTGTATAGAATGATTTTGATTAAATAACTCTAAAATTTTAAACATTTCATTTTTGTTTTTTTGTTCTTTTAAATAAGAATTGAACAGAAAAATATACATATGATCCATACAGTGTTTCATACATTTCTTTTTTTTTTACTGCGCCATAGTATCTAGAGGAACATATCATTTCTTTACATTGGTTTTATGAAAATTAAAAAAAAAAAAATTATGAGTCATGACTATTTAACACGATTGTTCCAATTACAAGAAATAAATTAAAATTTTAAAACAAATATTTTCAATTTGTTCATTATAGTTTCTGTTGGATTTTTAGATTTATAACAGGTAATACCATTAAACTTAATAACACATTTAATGTCCCATATAATATTAAACATAACTAGAACACATACATACATTAGCATGGCATCACAACATCTGAACACAACAAATGGAAATAAAAGTTAAATCTTAATGAATCAATTGTACCTAATGAGTTTATGAACAAAATATAGATACATATAATTAAACATATAATTATACATACTATTGCTAACAGTTTACTTAGCTATTAACAGAATATCTTTTCAAAACTTTTATCTATTTTTTCATAAATAAATGGTTTGTTCAGAAACAATGGGTGTGTGATGGAGTTCAGGACTGTTCTCAAGGTGAAGATGAACAAAACTGTGTTACCCCTTGCGATCCTGCTACACAGTTTACTTGCCCTCCCCCTAATGCCACCTACTCCAGAATTGCTCACTGTATACGGAAAAAGCACGTCTGTGATGATAAAAGAGATTGTCCTCGTGGAGAAGGTATGTACTTATCTATTTACTTATTCGTTTATCCTTCACTGTAAAAATTTAGAAAGGATTTTAGCATGAGGAACAAGCAATATTTTATAATTTATTCTTCTTCTTAACTTATCAGTCTTTGTGCCTCTCAGCATAGATGTACCTCGATTCAAGCCAGCCAAGCATCATGATCCCGAGCCAAAGCCTTCATGGGATTTAAACACTTTCACTTCTTTTGTCTGTGTGGAGATGTGATCAGTCCATAATAGTCTCCAGGGCATCATCTAGTGAGATGGATTTCTATGAACTTCTGAGGATTCCAGTCTTTATTCATTGAGTATAAATGAACAAACCACTTCAGTTGACTCTTTTTTGACAGTGTCCCTTAAGGGGTGTCCACTTTTTATTTCATCTCTCTTTTTTCTGCTAGCCACTCACCGGAGATACTTGATTTAAGCCACTATAACTCTATTCCTGTGGCTGTCCAACAGAATCCAACAAAATAAAAACCTTTGATTGACTTTTTCAAATTTTTGGCCACTATATATTAGTACTACACAAGGTGTGTATATATGATTGATATTGTAAGAGGCACTGTTGTTTCATTTTGTACTGTAAGTGTTTAACTTTTACCAGTGTTATTGTTGTTGAGTTTGAAGAGTATCACGGATGGCTCATTTCTCTAAGAAAAAAATAATTGTGTCAGTTACAGCTTGGAAAATGAATGTTCTAAAAGGGATCTGACCTTTTCAGCAACAAAAAAAAAACTCAAATTTTTCTGTCACCCAGCTATTCACATACATTCAGCTACATTGAGATTAAATAAAAATATATTCATCAACTTTGAAACTTCGTGTAACTTGTTCCAAAAACTAGCAACTTGATTGAAAATGGTAATTTAAACTTGTGTTGTGCTTCATAAAAAAGTGATCAAAATTTAAAAGAGAAATATCCTATAATCCTATTAATATTATTGCTGTTCGATTAGGAGAGTAATGTAATGTAATGACAGACATAAAAGAATTCATAGTGTCTAGTTTTTCCCTCCCCTCCCCTTTGGTTTTTCCAGTCAGGCGTAAGAGGAATGTCACTAAAAGAAAAAAAATACATTTGAGTGGAATATCAGTGAACCTAGTTTTGAGAATCTTAGAAACTCTGAAAAAGAAGAAATAATTATTTGTGCCAGTTATAAAAATTATAACTTGTGTATGTGCATTCAAGTAATCAGATTAATTAGAACCTGCTCTGTTTCTAATGTATAATTTATTAGGAAACACTGAATATGAAACAGGTTGCTGCAGTTTAAATTTTACCAAGATGTTGTATTTTTAGTTTTTATTAATTTTCCATTATGAATCCTGTTATTTGGTTTGATGACTGGGCCATCTCTTAACTATACTTTTATGTGTTTTTCTTTATAGATGAACTTAATTGTTCTAAACCAAAAAGCTGTAGTTTATCGACCAAAAAGTGTGAACAGATATGTGTGACAACGTTTGACAATAAAGATGCATGTAGTTGTCGACCTGGATTTGTTCTGAATGACGATGGTGAAAGGTATATTTATTTATTAATAATACTTGTTTCTAAAGTTTTAGATAAAAAGCTTCTTGGTATAATAAGCCATGGAACTTTAGGTTTTATATGAAACCAAATTGAGCACAAGTTATGTATACTTTCCAATTTTGTCTTATAAAAGTTTTGATGTCATTGAAATAGATACATGTTTCTAGATTCAACTTGTAGTTTTTTAATGATTCTAATAATTTTGTTCATTACTTTTAAGTGTACTGTTACCGTTTAACAGATGAAATTGTAAGGCAAGTGTACATTTTTATCCTCTTTACCACCGTCAGCTAGTTACTAGAGGTTTTGGTCTTGAGCTAACTACAGTATAAGTACCAAGATTCATTTAATCGAACCACCACAAACTAATTATGAACTGTTTAGTTGTTGGTAACTGAATCAACACATCTGCAATGTGTTCAACCATCATGACCTCATTCCATACTTTTTATATATTTTATTTTATACCAGATCGATCAGGTGGGCCTTATATGGTTGATATAACCATTATATTCTATATATATTTTTTTAGCAGTTGATTATGGGGAGGGGGGGTACAGTCTCTACAAAAGACACTCCTAACTATATACAATGTTATTATTAAAAGAAAAAAAAATAATACAATAAATATTTAAGAATAATGCTTCTTAATAAAAGGGGAAAGTAAATATAATGATATTGGTACACTTAAATAAAACAAACAATTACCCTCTAATAATAAAAAGAAACAAGTTAATTTGAAAAAAGAGCGAGAGAAGAAAAGGGAAAAAAAAAATGAATAAATAAAATGAGTAATAATAATAAGTAAAATAGAGGTAGTGTGACTATGAATTAATTTTATATTTAATAAAATTTATAACAGAATGTCCAATAGCAGTCTGGGCTTCAGTCTTCGGATTGAGGTTGGGTTTCCCAGGTTGTAGGTCACTGATCCTTTTACTGTCGGCAACTGGGAGTGGAACTTCATGAACCGTTTTTTGATGTAATCCTCTATTGACTCCATCTGTAATTCGCGATGCTATTGGCTATTTCTTATGAACCAAGGAGCATTAACTGCGATTCTTAGGACTTTATTTTGAAGAGATTGTAGTTTTTTTTTCCTTTTCGTAAAGGATGCCGCTCCCTAGACTTCACAGCCGTACATCAGCAGTGGCCTAAGAATTGTTTTAAATATAAGAAGAGTTGTTTCTGGTTTTAGTTTGGAATTTCTGTTTAGGATAGGATATAGCATTGCTAACCTTGCATAGGTTTAGGTTAGTTTGGTTGATGTGGTGATTCCAGGTAAGGCGGCGATCTAGGTGAATTCCCAGGTATCTTACTGTTTTACTGGCAGGATTCCATTTCACATTTTTACCTTTGAGGATTAGATCCAGTGGTTCTGGTGGGTGTCGAAGAATAAAAACTTTCGAGTTACATTTTTCAATGTGCAAGCTAATCATCCATTTAGTGAAATATTCTTCTAGATCATTAAGGTGACTTTGCAAGGTGTTTCTGGCTATTATAATGTCATCATGTTGAGAGAACACAGCTGTATCGTCAGTGAACATAGTTATGGAGGTGTGTGTGGACTGGACGATGTCGTGAAGGTAGAAGTTGAATAAAATGGGAGAAAGGACTGAAGCTTGTGGAGTACCAGCATGGATTTGTCTAAGGGTTGAATTTTTGTTATTAATTCTGACACCTCATTCCATAAATATCATACATTCTTATTACAATAGGGATGGTTGATATCTGTGTGATAGTATTATACCAATCTCTTATAAGTGTAAACAAATATTCAGTATTTCAGCTTAAAAAATAAATGTTAAAAATATTATATTATAACATTTGTCTTTCTTTTTATATTGTAGGACAAATAATAAAGAGAGTATGTGGGCAATTATCTAGTTTGAATGTAGCCATAATAAAACAGGTCTCTGCAAGTGTTTTCGAATGCATTATTGCTACTAGGGGATGGTCAGGAAGAGAATTTTACAATAATAGAAAGTAGACTAGTCAGAATACATGGATCCTTAAGAACTCATTTATGGAATATGTCCTTACGATTAGTTATTGGTTTAGGTCTAAGATTAGTTCTGCATTTCATATTTTTCCTGAATCTATCAGTATCTCCAATAAATTTGGTCTCACATTAAAGTTAATCCAAGAATTGAATAAATATCAACCTAATTTATTTAAAAAAATATATTTTGTATTGTATTAGCTGTGTAATAAAGTTAGTTAGTACAGTAAATTAAGCCTTAATTTAGTAAATTTTACTTAGTTTCATTCACTTCAGGGTTTGTTATTATAATTGTAAGTGATTCGGTGGATTATGACCTGCTTTTATTTCTGCTTGGTTATATTATATTCTCAAATCCTTCCTTTCTAAAGTGGCTATTGTCATTATCCATTCCTTTTTTTCAGAAAAACTATTGTATAGTACATAATTTTTAGAATAAAATGTGTGCACAAGTATCCCCATGTAAGAAGAGCACATTAATAATTTTAAAATAGTGTTTCTGTTGTATCTGATTATACTAATAAACTTGAATAATTATATATTTATTTAATTATAAATGATCTATCAGATATTTTAAACCTAAAGCCTTCTTATGGCATGGTGTTAGATTGCATAAAAATTGTATGTTATTATATAAAATAACTACTATATTTATTTTTTTTTTAGTTGTCGAGACATTGATGAGTGTAGTTTGAAGAACGATGCTGTTTGTAGCCAAATTTGCAATAACACTATTGGCTCGTATATCTGTGCCTGTTACGATGGGTATGTTCTTAGGCCAGATAATATAACTTGTAAAGCTGTAGGGTCACCTCCTACTTTACTATTTGCTAATCGTATTGACATCAGACAAGTATGCATTATAGCAATTTAACTCATTCAACTTACTTGCTTGTTACTTTTTTAGTATTTTAAAAACTTTTTCACTAATTTAGGTAAGCTTAGACCACCAGAAATACACTGCTGTTCTTAAAAATCTTCACAATGCTATAGCGCTTGATTATCATTACAAAAAAGGACTTATTTTTTGGTCTGACGTTTCAATGGATATGATACGTCGCTCATCCATTAATGGGTCAAATATTACAGGTTTGTTGTCATAATTATTATTATTATTTTTAATGAAATGTCTTGTTATTATTTTGTTTTGATTGTTGAAATCCATTGATTTCAAGAAAAAACATTTTTACTTTAAAGGAATTATTTTATTTGGTTTTTTTCTTCATTTTTAGATATTACACGTTGGGGTTTGGATTCTCCCAGTGGTGTAGCAGTTGATTGGATACACGATTTATTGTTTTGGACTGATTCTGGCACAAGAAGGGTTGAAGTTTCTTCATTTGATGGACAGAATCGACATGTTCTTGTTTCTGATGATTTAGCGAAACCGAGAGCAATAGCAGTACATCCAGGGGAAGCTTTTGTTTTTTGGACTGACTGGGGTGAGATCATAGAAAAAAAAAAATTAATGCCTATTTCGGTAATGTTTGTGCTAAATATTTCTCATTTTGAATCCTCAGGATCAAAGCCGAAGATTGAACGCATTGAAATGGATGGTTCAAACAGAAGAGCAATCATTACAGAATCAGTTCAATGGCCAAATGGTTTATGTATTGATTATCCAGCTAATAGAATTTATTGGGCTGATGCCAAACATCATGTCATTGAAAGTGCTGAATTAGATGGCTCTGAAAGAAGAAAAGTAATAAGAGGAATAATCTATTTTTCAACTTCTCTCATTTCTTATGATGTAATCAAACTAAATGTTACATTTAAATAGGTTATAACCAAAGGGCTGCCACATCCATTTGGGGTTACTCTTTTTGAAGATGCTATTTATTGGACTGATTGGCACACCAAAAGCATTTCTACTGCCAACAAAGTCACAGGAACCGGTTTCATGACCATCCATGGACAATTGCATTTCCCAATGGACATTCATAGGTATTTAAATAATATTCCTAAGAAATATTATTTAATTTTTCCTTCTCTTTTCACAAAAAAGAAGAATTTTATCATGGTGATCTATTTTATTTTTTTAAATATTTGACTTGATAGATAACCCACAAAATCATTTCAATAACACAATAATAATTATGCTATATTGAAAAATAAATTGTTATTTATCTTAAGAAGGTACCAATTATAACTTTATCATAATTTATAATATATTAGCTGTTTATATGTGCTGAATGTTTAATATTTCCAGTTACCACTCTCAGAGGCAACCTAATTATAAAAATCATTGTGGGAATAAAAATGGTGGATGCTCACATCTTTGTCTTCCAAATGTCAAGTCTTTTCAATGTATTTGTCCACTTGGTCTTAAAATTATATCTGATAAGTAAGTTTGATGTTGATATTATTTATAATTAAACTGTTTAAGCTAATCTAACAAACTGGTTTTGTCCTTTATTTTAGTCGGACTTGTGATACGACTACAGACCACATGTTATTGTTTGCAAGAAAAAAAGATTTGAGATTAAGATCTCTTGAGGCCGGAACACCAATGTACGATACCGTAATACCAGTGGATGGAATAAAGTCTGTGGCTGCATTGGCATGGGATAGTGTTACTAACACAGTATTTTGGACTGACAGCACATCAAGTAGAATTTCATCTGCAAAAGTGAATGGAAAGGACCAAAAAGAAATTGTTGACAATAATTTAGGTTAGCTGTTTCTTTGAACTGCATTTAAACACCACTGTTGTATTGACAATCGTTATAAATTTAATAATCCTTTGACTGGAAGAATCTTAAGGTATTAACTTGATTTAGTGAATGATAACAAATTCTTCCTTCTTACTGTATAATAATTTATTACTTATTACATAGCAACGTTTCGGGAGATTTCCCCCATCTTCAGGCTGCTGATAACAAAACTTAT
>NW_027110578.1:267575-314892 GCF_000696795.3 Halyomorpha halys
GCAATGTAGGACATTTGAAAAAAAAATTTTACTCATTAATGACAATAATTTTATAAGATATTAGCTAATAAGACTTATAGGAGAATAATTATATGTTAAAGATAAGTTTTGTTATCAGCAGCCTGAAGATGGGGGAAATCTCCCGAAACGTTGCTATGTAATAAGTAATAAATTATTATACAGTAAGAAGGAAGAAATTGTTATCATTCACTAAATCAAGCTAATGACAATCGTTATAATTGTATCATCTCCTTAATCTCGTCTTACTATGATTTATTTATAAACAAATTTACATATTATTTACTTTTTTTCTAGAGAATGGTCTCAACCTTTCAGTTGACATGAGAATGTATATTCATGATTTTCTCATAATTTTCTTCCAAAAACTATAAATTATTATTGAATTATTACACAATGTTATTGTACTATTTTCGAATGCTTAGTTTAGTAAATTAATAAATTTTTCTTTTGAAAATTCAACTTTACTAGATTTCTTCAAAATTTTTTTTTGATAAAATAAATTTTATATAATTTTAGAACAAAATCTAAAATTTCACATTTAAATTCTTTTCTGAAAACACCTGCCATTACCCCCTTTTCTGAAAATATTTCTTTTACTAATCATGAATGATGCATCATTCACCTCTAATGGATTAGCTGATCTACGCTTATTTTGCAGGTTGTTGTTTTCAGTGTTGAATGAACTGAACTCCTGCTCAGTGGCTCAGTGCCAATCCTAACCAAAACTCCACCTCGTTACGACAGACCTTATTTTCATCTTGTACCTCAAAATTTCCTCAGCTGTTGCCTTCCCATTTAGTCCTTTTTTCCAGTAGTACCATATAAAACCACTAATGAAAATTTGGAATGAATGAGAGAGGTAGTTGAATAAAAAATAATTTAAAAAAAAAGAAGAGTTTTATAATGATTAAAATGGAGACTTAAATGGGAACAATGAAGTTATACACAAAGACGTTTGTATTAACAATGAAAATGAGTAATTGATTTTAGCAGCAGGCCTTTTAATTTTTTGTTGATGTTTTCTGAGGACAAGTATATCTCGTAATGCTAGACAAAACAACACATGTTCCTCTATTCTCCATATTTATTGACCTGGTTGTAATAAATTCTACCCAAATTTTTTGAGAAACTTAATGCTAAAAATGCAGAAGTCTTGAGCACTACGTTTTTCCATCGTATTTCTCCTTTTCAAAATCACTATAAATGGTGGTTAAGTATTATCTACAAAATTTTTATATTAATTTAAAATTAAATATAATTTATTTAATTAAAATTAAATCATAACAAAATGTTTTTGTTTAGCCACACCAACAGGACTCTCACTTGATTGGGTGACGAAAAAACTATACTGGGTTGATTCAGGGACAAAACGTGTTGAGGTTGCAAATTTGGATGGTACTATGAGATCTCTGCTAATCTGGGAAGATCTTAATGACCCCAGTGATATTACTGTTGATCCAGTTAGTAAGTATTGATTGTAAATTGATTCATTATTATTACTATTATTTCTTAACTTATAATACTCATTTAACTTACAAAATTGAAAGTATGCTATCATTCAGAAGCATGATCTAAAGTAGCAAACAAAACTATTGCAACTATTTTTCTATAATCGATTTCTGTATATCAAAATACATATGAAAATGAATTTATTTTAGAGTAAATTATGAATATAAGACTTCAAGAGGTAACTATGTTGGTTAGTTTATTAGAGAAAGAATTTCAGATATTCAGTCTACATTTGAATTTTCCAGTTAGGTCTCTACAGTTTTTTAAAGAAAGGATACCTGTGAGAAACTTTTTATATGACACCTGAAAAACGTAGATGGGAGGAAATACTTCACATGATGATAAAGATCCACAATAGGGTGTCATTTTTTATTTTATAATATAAATAATATTAATAGGTTATAACAGGTATGCTTTAGAGCTGATTTTTTTAGTTATATATAAAGGACCTGCAAAATGAGTGTTTATTGAAAACCATAAAACAATCCAAAGGACATAGAAGTAAGCAAACAGTAGTGTATATTTTTATTTTTGTTTAAGTTTGATTAACAATATTTGTTCTTTTTTTAAAAAAAACTTGAAAATGAGCAAACTGGCCTGAAACATGATCATTCATTTAATAAAAAATGGAATTTTTAAAGAGTTAATATATTTTTTCTGAATAAAAATGAAAGAATAAATCACAAAAAGGTATAAAACTATTTCTGGCAGAGTACTAGCTCATTTGGAAACAATACTAGGTTCATATCAGTGCATTCTTAGAAATGAAAAGTCTACAACTGGGAATCTTGATTAACTTAACTTTAAACCAGAGCATAGTGTAATGGATCTTGTTTTTAAATTCATTCTATATCTGAGGTTGCAAATGCTCCTTCATTGCCAATTTGTTACTCCAACAGAACATGAGAGATCTCAGATTGTTAATAAATATATTTTGTTTCCTGCATTAAATTTTAAGATTAGTGTTGAAATATATTTTTTGTTTCTAAAAAAACAAAAGATTGTAATATGCTAAATCTTTTACTATCATTTATAGATGGTCACTTATTCTGGAGCGATTGGGGGTCTCCAGCAAAAATTGAGAGAGCTGGAATGGATGGTAGTCAAAGAACTATTTTCTTGACTGGAAACATGAGCTTACCAAATGGCTTAGCAATAGACTATGAAACATCAAGAATTTATTGGACTGATGCTAGAGCAAAAACAGTTGAATATGCAAGTTTAAATGGAAAAGGCCGAACAATCTTAAGTAAATATATACATTCATTGAAGAATATTTGTTTATCAGTTTTATAACACTAATTTATTTTTTAAAATTTGTTAATTTACCTTTTAGTGTCAGAAGTATCTTATCCTTTTGGTTTAACTATTTTCAATTCCTTACTACTTTGGACTGATAGAGTCAATAACAGTATTCATTCAGTCGATAAAATGAGTGGGAAAAATGCAAAACTACTTATGTAAGTAAATATTTTGAAAATCATCATTAAAGATCATTATTTTTATATATTTTTCCTTCTTCTTTTAGCAGTGAAACAGATACCTAAAGATGTAGATTTTTGGCCTGCTTAGTCTCTAAGTCCCTCCTGTTTTGGTCCTATTCATATAAGATACACTTATTATCCTTTAGGACCTTGTATCTTCCATGGAACATTTGGCCTTCCTCTAGGCCTGGCTGTCTCAAGACATTTTTCATACATCTAAACAGTTGCCATACATATTTATAATAAGTGACCTAGCCATTTCAACTTTTGTATCCTAGCAAAAGAAGAAATGCTCATGTTACTATAGGGTTCACATACCTCTGGAGATTTTTCTTCATTATACGCTGTTTACACCGCAGACTTTACTGTTTATCTGTGAACGTATCCTTACCATACCCTTGAAGACGTATCTTTCAAATCTGTTCATTAACTGTCAATCATTCTTGTTTATTGTCCTCTACTTTCATACCTGATTACAGTAGATGAATATTTTTGTTCACTACTATCAATTTTACTCTTAACTAATTGGGCAGTAACAAAGTATGCTTGACTGCCTGCCTCTTCTGATTTTTACACTTTCATCCTTGTTAGACCTCCATCACTTACATGATACTGAAGAGCTCTTGCCTCGTGATGCATTGAATTAAAGTCAAAGAACATCATCTACGCTGTCTGACCATATTTATTTTTATTTTTGCAGATGTAATGACTGAACTATTGTTGACCTGTTACATTTGAAGCCTCTTTGATAATCCCTATGCTTTCTCTCCACTTACAGCAGTAGTCTGTAGAATGAGATAACTAGTGCAAAGCATAGCATTAGCCTTTCTTTTATAGATTGGAACTATGATCCATTTTTTTTCTAATCACACAGAATTGATTCTTTTGTCCCAGATCTGTGCTATGAGCTCTTGCAGTTCTTTATTTAGCTCCCTTCTAGCATTTTAATTTTGAAACACAGACTCTGTTAAACCATCTGCTCCTGATGATTTCCTGTTTTTTCGTTTGATCACTATTTCTTTAATGTCTTTTACATCTGAGGTATGTGATTATCACAAAAATTCTGTCTGGCAATGCCAAGACAATTGAAGAATCTTTTTCAGCTTCAGTTTCTAGTTACTAAAGTAAAATTTTCATCTATTCTTTATAAAAGATTACCTGATAAGATCTTTATATTTCCATCTTTATCTTTACACCTATGGTCTCAGGTTTTGTTTTAATCTTTCTTAATGTGTATCATCAAAAATAATAATAAAAATACTGTGGGTACAAGGTATCTTACTTACTTCATGAGTTCCATCTCTATGTTACTTAATTTAGACTTAGTTTGAATAAATTATGATACGAATTATTACTTAATTACTTCACAGAAAATTCATTCTGGTTGTTGTATTCATTACTATTGAAATAAAACCAATTGTTAACTTATGATTTTAAGAGAAGAATCCAGGTTTAATTAATGTATTGTAATGTTTGAGCATGCTAACTGTCAACGAAATGGAATTCAAGTGCCATATTTGGAATATATTATGTTATTTAATATTTACTTTTATTTTATTCAAGTAATTATTAACAAACTGACACATTTAAATGTAGTTTTAAATCATTATTTGTTTCTTTTTTATGTAAATAGTCGAGGATTGTCTGGTCTAATGGATCTAAGTATAATGGAACACCACAAAGAAACAGTTACTACAAAATGTCTTATAAAAAATGGAGGTTGTTCCCACTTGTGTCTATTATCTCCTAAACCTGAACGTTACAGCTGTGGTTGTCCAATAGGTATACAATTACAGGTAAATGAAGTTATTTAAAGCTATACTGATTCTAGAATCTGGTTCTTCAGTTACTCCCTAACTTATCAAAGCAATTTGAGAAATTCATTCGTACATAATTTCTGTTTGAGAAGATGATCGGGGGGTGTGGTCAGCAAAGAAACAACATAAATAAACAAAAAATATTTATTTTTTTTATTTTTTTATTTACGTTGTTTCTTTGCTGACCGCACCCCCCGATCATCTTCTCCAATAGTAATCTACGGTCAACTATCTATACCTTATTAATTTCTGTTAGTTGCCTAATGTACTCATAAATCTAATGAAATAAATAAAGAAATAATAGAAACAATAGAACTTTCATTTATTTTTAACCAATTAATTTTTATTAATTTTGAGGAGAGGGGATCTCTCACGTACTTGAAGTGTGTTCATGTTTTTTTTGTTTTTTTTATTTCATATACTGTAGAATATTGATAGTCCAACATCTGTTAATTTGACAAGCTTGTTACATCTAAAAAAAAAATAGATGAATATATTGCTGTTACAGCAAGTTTGCTGATTATTGTTTTAAACAATCTTTATTATAAAGTCTAATTTAATAATATAACACGATAACGATTCAAAAACATTAATTTTTTCTCAATAAAGAAGTTTTAAGAAAATAAATATAGTTTTGCATTATTTTGACATTAATTTGACCTTACATTATTCCTTATTATATATGATATAAATAGGATCCTCAGTATTCTGGAATATTTGATAAACCAATAACTTTTCGGTCCCATATTTGTTGAATTATCAAGATTGGACTGTAATGTGTTAATAATTTAAATAATCCAATTTCTGAAACGGTCTGATAAAAGTGATTCAAAAGTTAAACACACACTAAAAAAAAAAAGATGAATCCCAACCCTGATCATGATATTGATTTATATTGTGATGAGAAAATCTTTACTGAACCCTTTTTTCTAAAAAGTAATGTTAAGTAAAATATCAACAAGAGCTAATCTGAAGAATTTTCATGATATCTAATTTGTTAAAATGTACTATGTTTTCTGCTTTAAACTGAATTTGTTGATGTGTGCAAAAAAAGTAAAATTTTAAAAGCTTTAGTTATTTTATTAGATCAATCAAACAGCTATTACATAATGTCACCTTTTATTGTTATTTATATTAACAGGAAGATGGTAAAAACTGCCATATAGCTCCTGAAAGATGGTTGATTGTTGCACACCGGAAACAAATCCGTCAGATTTCACTTGATGTACCTTACATAGTTGATGTAGTTCTTCCAATCCACAATCTTAGTGGTGCAGTAGCTGTGGATGTGGACACTATGAATGGTAATAATAATTTTTTGTTGGAAATAAAATATTTCTGTCCAAACAACTTTTTTTTATCCTCCTATTTTAATTCATCATGTATTTTTTTGCCATATCTCGTCAAAAAGTGATTCTAGTAAACTTAAATTTAAAAAGGTCACTTATCAACTTTTTTATGGTGCATATAGCATAAATATGTAACTGATGTAAAAAATTGTTTAATCAATTTTGATTTAAAAAAAATAAACTTCATGTTTATTCTTGCAATTATATTAATAATTATTACCGAGTGAGGGGAGGGGGGGAGGAGGGAGAGTTTATCTTAGCTCCACATAAGGCCGTTAACTACATCCAGAAAGGATTGAAAGGATGGCTGTCTGTCATTCATCATGCAAAGAGTATTTTCGTTATGAATGACTTGTTTATTTAGCCTGAATTCGTTTTAAGTATGTACATTGCTACCTAAGCATAAAATTTTATGGTAAGATATATATGCTTCCAATAAACAGTGCTTTGGCTGCTATATAGCTTCTTCAGTCTATCCTCTTTATAATTATATTGCAAGCTGAAATCTCCAATATTTATTTCTTTGCAACTTGAGTTCCCCTGTCATGCAACAAATTTAATTGTATTGTACCATAAATACTCTTCAATGCATTTTCAATTTTTTTATGAAAAAATTTCATTTTACAAAAGTGTTTTTTATTATTCAGCTTTCTTTGTGGAAGAAAGCAATGTATTTTAGTTTGAACTCCTATGACTTTTTCCTTCTGTGAGGAAGAGGAGTTACCTTTTTGGAGCTTTCTGATATTCTCCCCCCCCCCCCTTCCAGAGAGGCTATCCAGGAGAAGTAACAATAGGTTCTCCTGTTGATTTCATGTATGGTTATGATGTAGGGTGAGATGATCTTTATAGTAAACTCCAGATTAAAAATTCCCTCTTGTTTTAGGTGATATTTACTGGTCAGATACAAGTGCTGATGTAATCAGGAAAGCAGATCCTGTAGATTTTGAAGTGACTAATATTGTGTCTGATGGACTTGATATGGCTGACGGTATTGTTATTGATATCACTGGAAGAAAGGTAAGGATAAATACTGCAAAATCGTGAGAACCTTCAATTGAATACAGTTTTATAATTATCTATTTTTTATTGGCAGAGAATTAGTCTTAACCAGTGGTGATGTTCGAAATATTTACAAAAGGTTTCGCTAACAGAAAATTTTTACTGCAATTGGCACTTATTGTTGTAAAATTTTTGTTACTTAAATGGTGTATTACCAACATTAGCACAAAAAATGACATTAAGTTACCCAAAAAAGATTCCTCTGCAAAAATAAATCAGTTAAAATTTAACATTTTTTATGCCAGAACTATTTTTATTTTTTATAAATAATAAAAAAGAGTGTTGAAAAAGGTTTATTTTTTTATTTTTCATTCTAAATATTTTATAAACTTATAAAAATTGTTTTGTTTTTCAAAAAAAGTCATAGAAAAGGCACTAAAACAAAGACAATTTTTTAAAAATAATTAGTTTTATATTTAGATATAATTATAATAATAGATACAGCCATATTTATTATTAAATCCGAAACAAACATTATTTGATCCTAATTCTAGTAGTTTTGCAGGTTGATATTTTATTTCACAAGTTTATCACTAGCCAGATGATAACCTTGTCTTGTCCAGGATTTACCATTGGGATTATCGTAGAAATCTTCCAAACTTCTTTGGAACTCCAAGGTTTGGAAAGCTTTGAAAATTTTAACTACAGGTGTCAATTTTAAACACAGAGTGTCCTGAATGAAAACAAACTTCACTGTTAAAAACATAAAATCTCCATGATGGTTGGATAATTATTCCTACCTTCCACAGCTAACAGTAACTCCTCCAGGTTCCATTGAACCAAGCTGGAATTGGTCTGAGTCCCATGGTTTACATGTATGCCACTCACCAGAGGTCGAATAACACTATAGTATACATCTTTCAGCAATGAATGTGTTAATTAAGAAAATATTTTCTGTTATAACTATAAGAAAAAGGATTGAATTATTTTGACTAATAAACAGCAAAATAAATATAACATAGACATTTGGATATTTTTTTTGTTTTAAACATAAAACATATACACATTAAAAATGTGTTTAGCTACTGAAGTTCTAATCATAATAAGTTTTTACTTAATTTTGTGGAAAATTGCTCACTCTCTGTATAATACTGAGAACAGTAGTATTGTACTGTATAGTAGGTCACCAAAATATGCATATAGATTGTGTCCCCAAATTATCTATGTGATTTTAATGAAACTTGCTTTATGTATCCTCATTATCTTTAACTTCTCAAATATATAGTGTATAGTTGAGAAAAAGCAAAAAAAAAATTATATCGAGTTGGGTTACTAATGCCATTTTCTGTTAGAAAGAAAGTCCTGACCTATTCCTTCTGTAACGATTAGGTTGTCTAATTCTCAGCCAATAAAAAAAAAAAAAAATAAAATCTTACTTATTTAATATAAAATAAAAAAGGGCTCAAATGCTAAAAAATTTACTCTACTTTAGAAAGGTATGTTTTAGTTATCCAAAAAAAAAAAATTAAATTCACTATGCACTTTATTTACCTTCATTTTATTGAAAATGTATTAAATTTATCTGAATGTCAGGGTCAAGTCCATATTTGTACAGAAAATGAGTATCAAGTATTATAAAAAAATGTTATTTGATCTACTTATTCAAAGTATTATAGGTAATTTATGAGGATTTAAGCATATCAAAATTAGAATATCTCTTTAGGAACATAAATACATTTATAACTACTATATTTATTTATTATAGTTGTATTGGACTGATGCTGGAACCAATAGCATTCAAGTATGTTCTTTGAACAGCTGTGATACAATGCATAAGGTTTTGATTTGGAAGCACCTAGATAACCCACGAGCTATCACTCTGAGTTATGATATGGGATTATTGTTTTGGACTGACTGGGGAAGTAAACCACGTATTGAACAAGCAGAAATGGATGGTCACAATAGGTTTGATTCATTTTCTAATTTTATACTTAAACATTGAAAGTAAACAAACAAAAATAAATTTTTCTAACAACTTATTTCAGAATGACACTAATCAACAAGGATTTAGTTTGGCCCAATGGTTTAGCTATATACAATAATAGAATGTATTGGACAGATGCGAAATCACAAACCATTGAAACCGCCTCCTTAACTGATACTAATGATAGAATAAGGCTTATTAGTGATTTACCTCATCCGTATGCTTTAGTCTTATTTGGAGATTATATTTATTGGACAGATTGGAGTACCAAAGCTATTCATCGGGCCTTTAGGAATGGGTCAAATAACCTAACCATTTTGAGTGATCTAGAAGGATTGATGGACATTAGAGCTGTTCATGTGAGAAACATTAAAATAATTTCAATTGAAATTTAATTAGCTAGTGTTAAATGATATACATCTCTTTTTTTTTTCTTTTGCCTAAAATAAGTTTTTAAAATGTTGTTTCTACTTTACAGAAAATTGAAGAAAGAGCCAATGTTTGCGGAACAAATAATGGAGGATGTAGTCATCTTTGCCTTCGTAATGCCAAAGGTTATTCTTGTGCCTGCCCTACAGGGATTATTTTACAGGTGAGTAAAATTTATTTTATTTGATTTGAAATGACTTAAAGAGTCTTTTAATAGGTAAAATATTCTATCTCAAGAATAATATATTGTATCGATTCCCTGTAACATACTATTTCATTACTTCTTTGAGTGACTTAAAAATATATTAATTTTCTGAGGATAAATCACAAATGTTTAGGGAAGATGCTGATTATTTTTTGTTCAAGTTTTTGAGGAGAAAATTGTTTAATTTTTAAATTTGGTAAATTTATATTTATTTTTAATACCTATGCCATCTTTTTTTACCAGTTTACAAATTTAAAATATATCGGATATTCAAATTTTAATGTGATAGTACTCCGCATTCCTTGAGACCTATGGTACTTTAAGAGTTAATATCCAACTTCATTTCAAAAGTTAAAAAAATCAAACAAAGCCTAATTAGCTGTTATAAATTTTGTAGCTAATAATGAAATATATGAAATGAAATTGGTGAATGACACAATCTTCCTTGTTTAAATATAACAATTTATTTCATATACAACAACAACACCGTTTCGGGGTTATTCCCCATCTTCAGGTTGCTAGAAAACCAAATTTAACAAAATTTAAATAAATGCTTACAACGCTACCACTATATCACATTATTCATTAAAATATTTATAAACTATTTACCTGATTCATATTAGTTCTATAAACTCTTCCAGTAGAAGATCGTTCATTTTAAATATATGAGTATGGTGGGGTTCCTGTATTGGGAGTGTTGGTTCTCTAAGGACAAAAGAGGAGATGGAGTCACTCCATTTATGCTAAGGAAAGATGCATAAGGCGCACTCTATATGCTGGACACTCCTAATTAAGGCTTAAATGAAGAAATTTTGAATGAAAATTTTATTTTTATTTAAAAATAATTGTTTAAATAGAATCACGATACAATGGTTCATATTATTATTTTTTGTATTAGAATGATAATAAAAGCTGTGTGAACCAACCATCTGCATACCTTCTGTTGGCCACACATAGAGCTTTGGTGAGAGTATCTCTGGACACAACTGAGATGTGGTACGTAACATTGCCTACTCCAAACATTCACCAAGCTTCAGCAGTTGACTATCATTGGAATAAAAGTGTTATAGTTTACATTGATGGGCATATCAACGCTATTAGGTGTGTTTATCATCTATAAAATCATTTACTGTTAAAATATTATTATTTTTTTTAAGTGATATAAAATTATTATTTGCATCCTGGTTTCAGGGGAGTCAATATGTCTTCGTTAAACCATACTTGGGACATCATGACGAACCTCAGCCAGCCTGATGGATTAGCAGTGGACTGGATCTCAAACACGATTTATTGGTCTGACAAAGGAACTAAAATGATAGAAGTCTCAAAGCTGGATGGAAGTTTTAGGAAAGTCATTATTCCTAATGCTGAAGAACCTAAGTGTATTGCCATTCATCCCAAAATGGGGTAAAATTTCTTTGACAATTAATAATGTGATTTTAAAATAAAATAAAACCTATTTATTTTTTTAAATATCAGTAAGCTCTCTAATATTTTTTGTTTTCATTTTAAAGTTTTTAAGAATTAAGTTTTAAAGTTAACAGAGGCTATTAAAGAAAATACCTTGGGCCGTCCGTAGCTCAGATGGTTAGGCCTAGATCTATTGTTCTGAGATATCTGAGCAGTGCCAGTTTCAAATCCGGCCTGGCCTCATTAAGTGACGGCCCCACAAAATGGAAAACATGACCCCCTACCATGGTTATAATAGGTTGGTTAGCTGTAGATAACTAAGCAAACATCACCATCGCTGTGGATTACCTTAAAATAAGAAAAAATAAAAGATAATACCAATAGATCTCTGCCAGTCATCGAAACTTATTGCAGTTTATTCCAGAATAATTTTAAGTTATGGGAGATTCTCAATAAAACCTTAATTTTCAATGCCGAAATTTTGATTGAGTGAACCATCTCCAATCTTTTCCTAATTTTGCATGCGGCTTTCTGGGATCATAAAGAACAGTATGCAATACAAAATAAAGTTCAAATCATATTTTTGGAGTCTAAAACCCCATGAGCTAGAAAATAGCTTAGCCACTTAACTTAGATGGAATCCCACATGATTCTGAAAGCAGACAAATATGACCGAACGGCAGGATCTCCCATTATGCTCTTCCCTACTGACTACTCCAACTCTGTTCGCAGTAATGCACTGTGTTTAATTTTATGTATTGTCACTTTTAAACTATACTGTTCACTTTTGCTTTGTTATATAACTGTATATACAGGAATGGCAATATCTTCTCACCATATTTGTAAAATCAACTGGATTTAATATGAATGTACACATTAAAAAAAAGTCCTTGTATTCATAAGTATATATAATTTTGTCCAAATATATCAATTATATGTAATATAAAAAATATATAGATTTTTTAAATTTTTTAAACATTTTGAGGATCCAATATTGATAAGACATAAAACAAGTCAGATTTCTTTTAAGATGATGGAAAAAAAACCTTGGTTATATTTGAAAAAAAAATAAGCCTTTTTAAAATTCTCTTAATCTGGTGAAAACTGAAAAATTTATATACGTGTCATAGGCTTTTTAAAGTATTGTTTTTGAATATCTGTTCATTTAAATTGGATGAGAAAGTATAAAAAACTATTTATGATGTTTATGGTTATTTATATTTTTTCCTATACTCAGTGGAGAAGGAATGGGTTAAGAAAAAAATGAGAGATAATATTAATAATAGAGAGAGATAATATTAATAATAATACAAATTTGATAAAATTAAAAAAATTGTAATGAATAAATCACTCCTTAGGTACCATTTTATTTTTTTCTGGAAATAATAAAAACCAGAACAAAACAATATTAGACTCTAAGTGCCACTCTGTAAACACGTACGTGAACAGCTGGCCACTGGTGAGTATCTTTACATTTAGATAAACAGCAACCATAGAGGAAATATCTACCTACCTATAGTATTAATTAAAGTAACATTAATTGAACAAAAAAAAATGTAAATAAAACAGTATAAGATAAGGCAAGTAAAATTAGTTACATTTCAACTATTATTATATTATAGATCAATTACTAACTTTTAATCATAAATTAAAGTCTTAGTTCAAAATCAACAATATTTTTTTATCGAAAACTTTACAAAAAGTGTTCTGCCAACATTTCTGTAATTCACAACTATTGCAATGAACACACTCTATCAATAAACTTCTTCAATTTTCATTTGAATAATTTTGTTTTAGCTACTTGTACTGGGCTGACTGGGGTCGAAGTCCAAAAATAGAGTGGTCATATCTTGACGGGTCTGGAAAGAAAGTGATAATCGAAGGTGATTTGGGATTTCCATATGGTTTGGCTGTGGATACAGAAAGAGAGAAGTTGTATTGGACAGATTCTTTGAAAAATAGAATTGAAATGTCAGAATTATCAGGCTCAGGACGCATTCTATTGGTTCCTGATGCTGGACACCCTTATGGCCTGACTGTGGTAAGTTCAGATATCAAGATAAATATTTTTATTTTTTGGAAACAAATATTTTCAACTTACATATATGAAAAAATAAATTAAAACTTGTCCCTTAGAAGTTTACTATTTGTGAATCACATATAAATTTCAAGCTATAGTGTAAAAATCTGTTGTGGTACCACTTCATCCCTCATCTTTTAACATAGTTTCAATAAATAATATTGGTAATGAATAGAAAGAAAAATTGAAAAAGAAAAAATGTGTTTTCGAAATGTTAAAAATATATGAAATTGGTGAATAAACAAAAATCTTCCTTATTTAAATATATTAGTTTTTACACAGACATCAACATTTCGGGGTTATCCCCCATCTTCAGGTTGCTAGAAAAAGATGGGGGATTAACCCGAAACGTTGTCGTCTGTGTAAAAACTAATGTATTTAAATTAGGAAGATTTTTGTTCATTCACCAATTTCATATTAGTTTCTAGAAACTCTTCCAGTAGAAGATCATTGATTTAAGTGAAAAATATATTTAAGAGATGGTTGCTATATCATTTTCTTGATAAAATTTTGGAATTTTTCTGGTTTTAACATACCAAAGAAGAAAGAATAAGCAATAAGAAATGAAATGGAAATATTTTTTTAGATAGGTACAAAATGCCTACAATTGCAGGAACATTCTATCTGAAGGAGGGATATGAAATTTTACATTTGACTGAACACTGTCTATAAATTAGTTATGAAAATTCATGTTGTATAGAACATCGTCTTAAAAGCTGGTATAAAATTGGGCACTGTCTGGGAGCTGGGTATCATAATCAGTTCATCTGTGGAAACTCCAATCTGAAAGTTGTGTTACTAAATATGTGATTTATAGGAACACCAACTTTAAGACAGCTAAGTCTTATTTAATCTCCAATTAGTGATGCTTCCTTGCAATGATATCCTAACACTACAACTTCAAGGAATCAGCTAGGGCACACAACTTCCATTGAAGAGTTAAGCAATTGGGATGACAAAAAGATCTACTTGATTCTTAGCTGAGTATAGGGTGACTATAGAATTGTGGAAGCGTTTAGTGGGCCTGTGCACCTGACTATTATAACAAACTTTCATCATTTTTTATTGACACCACTAATATGTTTACCTATGTATACCTAATATTCAATTGCTAGGTATAGGTATTAATATTAAATTAATAGCTATATCTCTAAAAATATATACAATATCTTAGCCTTAACAATACACTTTGTAATCATTAATAGGTTTCTCGAACATTAAATATCCAATTTATATCAAAGCCTACTTATATCAACTGTCTATGAGTTCCTCTCTACATTATGTCAACATAAAGCACATCATAAGTCATTTAACAGTGTAGTATTGGTAGGTTACCAGATCATTATATGTTTATTTGCTATGCTACCACTAGAAGAACCTAATCTTTTAAGAAGGTTATGAGGTATAATAAAATATTATTTTAATATTTTGAGCTCAAATTGTTTGAAAACAGTCATGGGATATTAGTGAGTAGCTTGAGATATCAAACTCAAAACAAAGTCCAAAGAAACAGATGGACAGATTTAGCAGACTTAATTTGAGTACTTTGAGGTCAAATTATTACCAAAGAATCACGAGATCTCAGGGAATAATCTGAGCCATAAAACTTGAAAATCTGTTCAACCATTTGCTTAAACATTGTTACAAACTTACTAATAAGCAGGTGCTGTGAGATCCATAAGCACATTAACTTCCTTTTGGCTTTGACGTAGTCAGGTTATTAGAAGTTTTTCACATTTGATATCAAATCTGCTGAAGTAGAGAATGAGTTTCGCAGTTTGACCCTTTATGTATCACTTTAGTTTTTATTAGTTTGTTGAAGAATAGATATTTATTCCAATTGTAGTAAAATAATTTGTAATGTATGTTGTTAGAACATATAAAATGTCTGTCACTAGATTATGAGGCAAATCAATAAAAAAAACAAAATATAATATTATTTTTATTCAAAATAACTTTTATTCGCTGTAATAGATTTCTGTGTATGTCAAAAAAAGTTTACCTTATTTTCATTTTAAAATATTCTCTTTTTAAAAATGTACCAAGCACTCTCAAAAAATGGATGTCAGGTTGAGCTAAATCATGTAGATATGGTATAGCTTCAGTTTTCATATGTCTTAATTTTTAAAAATTAACTGATAAACATTGGGCTTGGTATTGTCATGAAGAAGTAAGGTCCTCTCTTATTGACAACAGCTGTTTTATGAAACAATAATCTCTATATATGGGAGTAAGAAGTTTCAACTTATTTTTAAAATAAAAAAAATTGTTAAATTAAATGAATAATCTTAAATAATTCAATTTAAGTAACTTTGTGTCAATGTAAAAACTAGGATAATATTACAAGTGTTAATTTAATACAATTAAAGTGTTAATATTTCAAATCTAAACTTATTATTTATATTAATTTTCCTGTTTATTTTTTTATTGTAGTATGAGGACTATATTTTCTGGACAGACTGGTATAAAAAGGGAATAGAGCAAGCCGATGCAGAGAGTGGTAGAGAAAAAACCAAACTACCAGGCCATGTTGAAGGAGTAATGGATATAAAAGGAGTCTCTTCAAATAAACAGCTAGGGAGGAACCCATGTTCTGTTCATAATGGCTACTGTACTCATCTGTGCCTCTTTAGGGGTAGCCACGGTTATGTCTGTGCCTGCCCTGATATTAAGGATCCAAGATGTTCTACAAGTCAGTAGAAAGTTATAATGTTATGAGTTTTAGAACATTCATTTTCAAAACGCAAGCATATCATCATCCTGCAACTCAATTTCACTTCCAACACAGATTCTGTCCATCAGTCTATTTTAACTCCTTACCACTCTCCTTTCTAGATACAGTCTGGTATCTTGGCTTCCTTTGAGACAGAAGATTAACATCAAATCCACATTCTTGATATGAACTTAAAGACAAGAGCTTCACCTTTGATATGATCTATTATATAGCCTCTTAACATAACATCTTATCTTTTAATTTATTATAAAATACTAATTTGGAATACGATTCTTAAATCTATCTGGGCTTACAGACCTGAAATTAGGGACAGCTAAATTTTCAAACATCAAAATCATCAAAACCTTTTAGTCAATCAAAAGTCCTTTGAACAATAGCCAATGCTCCATTATTCCTATCAAACAATACTCTACATCATGATCTCAATATTTGTTTTAGTGGTTATACCTTACTAATCTGCCAACTTTCTTCATAATCTTACTCATCAACGCTAATCCTACTAGCTTCATTCATCCTAACAATCGTCCTTTGAAGGTTGAGATGATAGTGGTACAAATACTTTTTGTAAATATCCATGCTGAAGTATCTATATTGGCAGATATGTATGTAGTATGAATACTAACATTGGCCAGATTTTAAAATAAAATCCTGAGTATCTGCTACTACCACTTTAATGTGTGACTATTGAGAGAAAAGCATTGGGATCTCTTAACTTTCATTCCACATGTCAGAAGGGAAAATTTTGTTCTCAGGCTGAGTATGAACTGTAAAAACAATTCTTTTTCAGTTATTTTGATTATTAATATTAGGTTGTTAAAAAATTCTATGAACACAAATTCATTGATGACATTAAAGTCTCTATTTTAATCCTTATTTGACTCTGAGGTAAACAATAATATGTTGTTGTTTACTATGATTAATCCTTTCATCCCACTTTATAAATTTCCCTGATGTTGAAGGAAACGTTATCTTTCATTAATTTCTAAGGTACTACTGGAAGAATTGGAAGACCAGAAAAAATTTGTGTGATAGGAGATGAAAATGAGGTGCATCATTATAATGCAACGTTTTGGTTAAGTTAGTTAAATTCATGGAACAACAGCTTTCAAGATGAGCTTATTAAGTTAGGTTCCTCCAGATGCTGAATTATTTGGGTCTGTTGCAAGCACTATTGCTTTAATGGATTATTGTTCAAATTGCTAATTTCAAATGCTGTGTTCTCATCATTTTAAAAAGCTTAATGTCTGGAATGTACAACCCAAGGACAAGGACTCCTTCTCATCATCCATGTTTAATCACAGAAAAATTCTCTAAAATAGAGGGTATAGTTCCCTATACCCAGTATATAGTTCCCTCTTCTGACCGCATCAATGTTACACTGTCGGACTATGCTCTATGTCTGTCAAGCATATTTTTTAAACACTCCACCAAATTCAACTTTAAGAAATTAAAAGTGATGGTCTATGTTATGAATTATAATTTCAATTTACAAAATTTCATATTGAAATTTAACTAAAACTTATTTTATGCTCGGATAAAACATTACAAATTATTATCTTAATAAATGAAATTTAAATGTTGAAATATAATAATGTACAATTTAAATTATATGATAAATCAGATCTCTAAACCAAATATCTAGACAATATAATTACATTTCAACTATCCAAAATAATAAATGTTTAATATTTTCAAGCTGACCCTAATTACTTATGATGCAGAATAATACCTAACATATGATAACAGATAGATTCTTCCATTTCTTTATTTCCTTTGTGTAATCATTTTAGCTATTACAATACTGTTAATAAATATCATAACAGTCTTGTACAACACTGTTCAGTACAAATCATCAACTCTAAGGCCCACAGAAACATTAACACTCACTTCTTCAGCATCTTAGTTGTCTATGTGCTAAGGAACTTTTAACTTTCTGAAGAAAGACTTCCTGAGACTCTGTTTCATATGTCAACTAGATGAACATACATAGTGCTGATAATATATTTATGGAAATATATATTTTTGGTTTGAACAATAAACCATGAAGATTCTTGGCCCGGGATGTGATCATTTATATTTTGCCAGAGCACAGACAGCCTAAGGGGGTAACCCAATGTCACATTCCTATAAACCAGGTTTTGTGGCAAATCAGCAGACTAGGCATTGCTCTACAATTCCTTTAACAATTTGGCAGTGTTTTTTTCACCAACAAATTTGTGTTCAAGGACAGTGATATGATTTCTTTATACTATTGATACTAACTCATTTTTTTTTTTCTGTTCTTTTACTGTTCATGGCAACAGTTAACATTTTTTATATTTTATTTTACTATAGATGTAAAATATAACTACAATATCAATCTGTAAGTTTAAGTTGTTTTTAAAGTACTACCTTCTCCGAGTTTAATCTATTTTTATTTCTTGTTTTATTCCAAGCTTGTAAAAATTTTGCACATCTGATCTTGAAAAAAAAAGACATACATTTCCTATACCCAACAGCCCTGAAATCACTAATACAATACCAAAACAGTACACTACAGAAGATATGCCGAGGTACATCTCTGGAAAGACGTAACATGACGCACCTTCATAACGAACTACAGCTAATAACTGTATAACAACACATCACACGGAGACTCATTAAATTCTTTGACAGTCTCCCTGCTTTCTTCAATCCAGTATTCCAATCTATCACCCCATCCCCCTTTCCTGCAAGGTGGCAGGGCAGGAAAGGTTCCAAAAACCCTATCAACATCACCTTATAACTCCATCTTCTGACGCATCCCTCCCACTCCCTCAACCTTCTTTTTCCAATCCTTACAACATAATCTAAGTGCCCACTCATTTGATTTTTTACTAAATGCATGCTGTTTTAAATTTTTTGCCTAATAAAGCTTTTCAACTGTGATTTAAATTAAATCTAACTTCAACAGGCCCATGTAACCTTCGATAATTACCGGAACCAATTTATGTGAAACTAATATTAATCCTGTGATATTCTATAATTTTTGTTTGAGTATCACTGTTTTTTTTTTTTTACCCAACCTTCCAGCATCATCTCTTAGATTTAACCCATTATCTATAATTTCAACAGAATTATGTATATTAATTATTTTTATTTACCTTCATAATTTTTTTCCTTTTTTGTTTGCATAGAACCATCTCTAAGGGTTGAATGGGAAGTTGAATTTGACCCATTAGGTTCTGGCTTTGTTACGAAGGAAGTTAAACCTGAAAATTCCTCGACTACTCTCATCATCCTTGGTGTTGTAATCTCAGTTATCATCATATGTGTAGTAGGCTGCATTGTTTATAATCAGTATCGCAGGTAATTGCTCACTTATGTTTGTAGTAGGCTAATTTTTTTTTTATAATAAATGAATAATTTTCAATTGCTTTATAACGCTCTTAAATCAAATTGAAATTTATAATGTTGTTAATTTGATTTAAAGGAATATTTTATTTGACTCATTTATAACAGGATTACCATGGTTATTAAACATTTTTATTAAGGTCCATAAGTAACTAAAATGAAATAAGGCAGATTTGAAAAACTGTTGCATTGCTAACTCTCGTTCCTCAACCTGAATCACTATTCACTGGTAAAAAGGTCCGAATTCTTTACCTGTTGTTTCATTGTTATAATGGAAAAAAGTTTGCTCTCACTGATTATTTTAATTAATTTAATTCCTACATTATTATTTGAAAAGAAATATTAATTAATTTTGCCTTGTATCAGCAATACAAGGCAACTAGAGACAATCAATGATGTCAACTATTGGCAGTTTAAGGGCTAAACCAGGATCTGGTTTTCATTGTGTGTTGGGATGGAGCAATATATTTCTGGCAATATGACCAAAATGCTCACCAGTCCTATTTCATGGTGGCTGCTATAGTGTTTTTTTGAATCAGTAATGAATTGTCCATGTATAGCATTATCTATTTCATTAGTTAGATATGTCAGAACTAGTTCTTTAGGTAGTCAACAGACTGTACAAATTAGAATACCTTCTGCTAGAAAAACATACATAATATGAGATTCATTCATATACAGCATAACTGTATTAATAATAAAAATAAATTGATTTGACAAATTCTGGAGAAAAAAAATTTAATTTATTAAAATTTATTGATATATTAAAATTAGTCACAATATAGGCTAGGAGATGCCATGATATTTTGTTATAAAGAATTTCCTTTTCAATGAAAGTACTAATACATTAGGAAATTATATTTTATTTACAATGTATTCATTTATTGTATCAAAATATCTGGCCAAGTAAATATTAGTGGTTAAACAATTTATTATATACTGTTTCAGAAAAAAAAGAAGTGAGCGGGTATATATGTATAATGGAAGAAGTGTTTTAACATTTTCCAATCCAAATTATAATGTGTCTTCATCCAATATTGAAGCTACTGAAGAACATCACAGACCATCTATATGGAGAAAATTACGTTTCGATAGGTCTCATGTAAGTTTTATGAAGGGTTACTAACAAAAAATAATTTTTTGGCAAAAGTAAAATCTTATTTTTCAAATTTATTATTAATTATAAGCTCATCAAATTTAGTTAGGCTTGTAAAATCATATACCAGATTTTTATGCAATTTATATCTCAAAACATCTATATTTCTCTATAAGTCCAATGTTTTGGCCAATTCAGCCATCTTCAAGGACAATCTTAAATATAAATTTAGAACCACACCAATTTTAAAAAACTTTATACAGGCTTTTCTGCTCAGTTCAATATCAGTCCAAAATTACGCTAGTTTGTCAATTCTTCACATTAACTTTAAAACTTTATCACAGTCAATTTACACTATTATGCTTTTTCACAACAATATTTGTAAGGGTTACAAATATTGTTGTGACTAATTATTCCAATCATGTGATAGTGACTTTAACTGGTGAGTCAATACAGAGCAATAGAATGTTTAGGTAGGGCTCCTCCTTTTCTAAATATTAGTGTTGGGGCAAGGGGTATTTCGTGTGTGAAAAACCAATCTCTTCCCCATTTTAAAATGTTCGCTGGTTTGGGTTAAAATGAAAATGTAGGACCTGAAAATAATCTCATAAAAGAAACAAACAAATAATGAGGAAAAATGAAATAATAAAAAAATAACCTTCCAAGTGATATACAAAATTTAATGACAACGAAATACAAACAAATGAAAATAAAAGAAATTATCCTGTACAAAACTATATGAATTATAAAGCAGTAAAATGTTTATATTAGTATACAAACTAAAAACTAATTTTGTTTTTAATAAAGAAATGATTATGTCTTTTACTGATTTGAAACAGAATAAGAAAACTTGAGGTTTTCTGAAAAAATATTAACTCATAGTAGGTGGCCTTGGGTTTTGATATCCGCATATCAACAATACATTTTCGATCTAATATATCTCATCTGAGATTGCTGCCTTCATGCTAATAACCTTGAAACAGGTTGAATTATGGTGGGTGAGGGTCTTTCGCAAGACGATACCTCAAAACACTGGTTGACTCAAGAATGGCCGTGAGAGTGGGTGAGAACTCAAAACTAGACAGCTCCAAACACAGGTTGATGACTCTAGAATAATGGCAGAGCATCAGTGGGTGAGAAATCAAACTAGATAGCTCCAAGAGAATGTTGTTTGAACAAATGGTAGTGGTGCATCGGTGAATGAGAAACGGCCGGATCCCTAGACTGCTCCAAGGCCTCCTAAGTACAGATCGCTCCAATGCCTCCTAAGTACAGACCACTGCAATGCCTCCTAAATACTCACTGCCCACTGCCTTATCAGCAGTTATACAGGCCCTGGCGCACTGCCTTCGGTATTGTTTTATACATGCTACACTTCTGCAATGTATTTATATACACCTACTACAATAAACCACCTAATGTACCTTATTTTATATAAAAAATTTAAAATACAAAGTGACTAATAGTTTAAAAAAATAAAAATTAACTTAGAATTAATAAAATTGAAAAACCACTTGGAAGTAAATGAAAATTAAATTAAAAATAAGAAACTAAACTTTTGGGCATTAACAAGTAGGACATGCTAATTATGGTCCTATTTCTAATAGCAATGCTTCAAATTTAGTATAAAACATACGGAAACATTCTTTGAATTCAAACTTAGTTTGAAAATTGAAATTGTTCGAGATTCTATATATTTTTCTTTGACTGTCCAACAAAGCAATTCTTAAATTGTTCTTTGTAACTACCAAACAATAAATCATCCAACATTTTAAGACAAAATAATTGAATTAATTAATTTCAAAATCACAATTGATAATACCATTAAAAACCTTAACTAGTTAACTAGTACTTCGATACTACAAGTGAACTAAGAATTGCATTAAAAATATAAGTAAACATAGCATTCTACAATCCTACAGTGTTGTATTAGAAGTTGTGATTGATTTTCAACATTACGTACATTAATACAATTGTTAATCAATTCTCATTACTTCTGCCATCTATGACTAGAAATAGTTATATGCTTTTATTTTTAGATGGTGTCTACAAATTTAAATAGGATATTTCAACATTTATTTGATAACTTTGCTACAAATACATACTTCCATTTAATTTACAGATACGATTGCGGGTTAAATAAAATAGAGGATTCTTTCTTATTATTAGTTAATGCATATTCAAATAAAAAAGTTTGTTAGCAAAACATTTCTTTTATTATTATCTTTTATCTTGAAATCGTGTCAGATTGGAACTCAATGGACAATTGAGACTAATGGAACATCAGGTATAGAAATGTCTCCCACTACTTGGGTTAACCCTTAGGAAGGGTAAGATTTTTTTATAATACATAGATATCTTTTATTTTATCTATATCTATCTATATATTATAAAAATTTTTACCTCTATTATTATATAGTTCTACCTTTTACACTTACCTTTTTACCATATATACAACTAATTTTAATAAATAGTATCCTACAATTTATTTGTCTAGATATATATTTAGAACATACCTGGTTATATTTATTGGTAACTTGTTTCCAGTCTACCTACATGTATACTTCCTTATTTATATTGTTATTACTAATTCTTTTCTATCTACTTTATAAACATAACAATTGATTTGAAATGTTCTTATTTTAATGTTTTGTTAATTCTAAAAGTTTGTATCTTGTCTTATCGTTTAGCTTTGATAAAGCCCTGCAAAGTGGGGCGAAATGTTGGTTAACAATAAATAGATCTTTGATTTCTTTTACTATTTTGATATCTTTATTGACCACCACTTGGACTATCCTCCTACAATCTAATTCATATGATCAACTGTCTTCTTCCAATATTTTAAATTATGCACTAGTTTTCATGCTGTTGTTCAATAACTATTATAATTATTTATTTCAGAATCTACAAATCACTTTTTCTTTTTATAGTGTAGACTCATAAATTATTAGTGGTTAAAACTGGAAATATGTTCATATTGTTCTATTTTATAACTAATTCTAATGCAGTTAATTATCATTGTATAAGGCTTGGTAGGAATCTAAGTCCCAAAAGAATTTGATTTAGTTTGAAATCTCAAAATCATTTAGAAGAAATAGACAGGCATGGACAAACAGAAAGCTTCCTGTTTTAATGCACTTCAACTGGAATAGAAATTGTTTCTAGAGTTTCTAATTTTTCTAAAATTATTTTCTGTGAAAAACTTATTTTTAAATTATTGTAAGAGGAAAAACTTTATTAAAATACAAAGTTGTGCTGCCAAACTTCATTGGGTTGCTAGTTCACAGCATACTTATTTTAGTCTAATCAGACGATATTTTTAATCTAACGATAAATGGGCCTATACAAATATACAATAATAATTATAAACATCAGCTCATCATTCCTTTTTCTTCTCTAAACTCCATTCTCAGAGACTCCTCCCCATATTCTTCTCAATGCCTTTTTCTCCCAGAAGTTTGAGCTTCTGTTCTGCTTTTCTTGTCAAGGGCTGTGTTTCTCCCCCATAGATCACTACTGGCCTTACGATAGTTTTGTAAATTACCACTCTCATTATTTTAGAGAGAGCTCTAAACTTCAAAATTTTCTGCAGTGAGAAATAACATATATTTCCTGCTGCTATCCTGGCCTCTATTTCGCTCTCTACTTTCTTGTCATCTGTAACCAGGCTTACCAAGTACTTAAACTCGTTTACAGAACTGAAACAGTGTTCTTTGAACGTTACTTTGCTATTCCCTTTCTTGAGCTTTTCATGTCTTGTCTTCATTCACCTTAAGGCCCAATTCATATGCTGCTTCTTCAAATTCGAATTCCACTAACACATAACATATAATAAATCTTCCCATATTCTTCATTTTACTAAAAAATCTAATTATAAATTTAGAAATCTATTTTAAATTTCTTTATTTTATTAAAATAATTTTGACTCTAAATAATAATTAATCTGTCAATTATTAGAGCATTCTGTACATATCTGTTTTAAAATTTAGTGCATTTTCCAATTTTTTATTTTTATGAATGATGGCCTATATAATTAATTTCTAATAGAAAACTTTCTTCTTACTTAGGAAAGGACGCTATGTTCCTGTGATACAGGTCAATGTGATGGGGATAAGGCTGGTAATGCTGAAGTTGTTTCATTGATTCGTGTACCTCCCAGCCCCAGCCCGACTCTGCTACCTTCAAAATCGTTGGCTTCAACATCGAATTGTTAACTGTTCTTCTATCCTTGTACAATCATAAATTCCTAATGCCATAATATTCTCCACTATGTTCTTTAATTTTCTAACAAAGCTCAATCCATACAATTATTCTCGAATTTTTATTCTCATAACATTGTTAGTGATTAAAATTCCATTTTATATTTAACAGTAATACTTCCTATTGATAAAGGTAAAAAATTCAAATTTATTTTGTTAGACACTATGCATATAGCTCAATTGTAACAATTAATGTGGACTGTTTGTAAAAATTACTATTTTAAATTATATTACTTAACATAAAATGATTAGATTAATCAGATTTTTTTTTAATAAGATAGAATGGTGTAGCACTATACTTTGATTTTCCAAGTTAATGTACACAGAAACTCTCTATCTATCTATCTATCTTTTTCTCTCTCTCTCACACGCATGCGTGTACACACGCAAACAAACACTCACACAAACAAACAAACACAAACACACACACAAAAACACAAACACAAACAAAAATACATATATACTTGTATATATATTCTTAATGCAGATAAATCTTACAGTTCTGCAAGCATTGCTATGTTTGAATATTGAATATTAATAAATTTGTCAACTGCTGAAAACCATTTTGTGGATTCTAATCACTGTATGTTCTGTCTTTGTAATATACTTCTATATTTATGTTTTAATGGAATTTCGATTGTAATATTTGTATTCATATTATTTTTTAATTCTTTTAATGGGTAATATTAAATCAGGTGGAGTGATTTTGATTCTATAAGTTTTATTAATATATATTTTCAAGTGTATATTGTTTAATATTTATATTTAAATTTTGTTAAAAAAAAATAAAAATAAAAAAAATAATATAAATATTTCAATTACTCTGGAAGCATGATTTTATAATAAAGTATTAGAGGCTGTGTGTAATTCAAACTCCTAACCAGACAACCTTGAATAAATGAATAAAGATGCATTTGTTTTAAACCCTAAAAAAAAAAAAAAAAAAAAAAATAGGGGAAAATATATATAGGGTATATATATTTGAGACTCTTTTTATCTCAAATGGTCAAAGAAATGTTTGCCGTATACGTTCAAAATTTTATGGCTTTAATCTTGTATTTAAAAATTCACAGATGTTGCCTGGTACATGTGAGAACTTTCATTATCAGAAATTTTCTGCTTCCTGAAACATTGTTAAAATTTGAATTCATAAAAGAAAAAATATTTTAAAATGTTAATATATTTGTGGCAATTTTTTCAAGCCATTTTGAATAAAGATATTTGCTATGATTTTGTAATTTTAAATTTAGTGTCTAAAATTTTTTTCATTGTATAGTTCAGACACATAAGGTCATTATAGCTTCTTTTAGAATGTATAACTATATTTTTAAAAAAATTATAACAATTAGAAATTGTTTGTTTTAAATAAAATATCAATTTTTTATAAAATATATCTTTTGTACAAATAAAAAAATAAGCATATAAATTTCCAAACTTTTCTACAGGTTTCTTATGTATTATTTACAACATCAGTATGAACTTGTATTATTCATATAATGAATTAAATAGATATACCTAATTGTATTTTAATAATTCTTATTTTTATATTGGTTTGTTATATTAGAATCAGCAGTATTATCAGATTATATTTATTAGAAATTAGTATTAGTAACAGAATGACTGTAAAACCACATTCTATGGAGATCGTATGGACACGTTCTCGAGGGACTTGAATTATATTTTAACCTAATGCCATTGTGCTTTGTTTTTAGTTCATTTATGTATTATAGGTTACATTGTTTCTTATTTATTTCCATATTCAGGGATTGATCCTAGACTATCACGATGGAATGTTATCTTTAGGGTATACACTGGCAATAACTTTCAACTATTGAACGGTCATAGCATTTTCTCTCTTAACATATCAATACGTCATTTAACTGTTAGGTAGCGAGAATTCGTTAAACTTGCTAGCTCAATCAAGGGATTGAGAGCCAATTCAAATGTCATGGCTGTCAAATGAATTGGAACGCTCAAGGTTTTTGCTAATTTGATTTGATGTGTGAATGGACATTTTTGTTTAGTTTTCTCTTTGATGGCTTCAACTTTTACCATGATATTTCAGAATGTTTTTAGAACTTTTTTCTTTGATAATTTAATAAGAAAAGAAGTAAAAACTACTCAATTATTTATTATAAACTCTGATAACAATGGCATTAAAAAACAAAACAAAAAACACTTGTCTTGCTATTAAACAATGATTTTTGACAGACCCAAGAATTTTACTTTTATTTGACTGGTTAATTAGATCAATTCCATCCAATGTATAAATGTATGCATGTATGTAACAAAGAAAATGCTCATGTGTTATTAATAAAGATTAGATGAAAACCCATCAAAATAGGATGTGCATTATTGAAAATTTATTGTTCGATTATTTGATAGAAAATGTTTTTTAAAAAAAAAAAAAAAAAAAAAGGTTTTATTATAAACCTCATTTATTATTACTTTATTAAATAAAAATTAAATATATCTGTAAGTTCAATATAGTTACTACTAAGATAGCATTTTGAAAATGTCATTTGGATTTCTCATAATGAGAAAAAATTGTATGGTAATGTTGGATTAGATTTGTGGTGAATTGTATTGAGAGGGAATGGCTCAGTCCCTCCTCTACAAACTTCAAATCAATAGTTCTAATTGTGTAAATTATCTTTTTAATTCTTAGTACATAACTTCATTTGATAATAACATAAGGCAAATCACTAATAATGATTAATGTATTTTACGCCTTATTTACCTAAAGCAAGTGAATAATTCTTTCCTACTCTTATTCTTGTCTAATCAAGCCCAAAATTCTATTATTACTAGTTTTGTATCTTTATCATTTCCAATCTCGCTTTACAATTTTTTCACATTTTGGGACTGTTTAGATGTTCCATGTTATTAGAAATCAATGATTGTAGGAAGTGAAAGATATATTAAAATATACAGGTACAGTCATATTCACACTAACAGCATATACCAAGGAGCCTAATATAATAATTTTTGGTTAGGCACTAAAATGTTAACTGATATGTAAGTGTGAATCTGTACTTTTGAATCTTGTTTTAGGAAATAGATGTATTCACATGTTTAATGACTGTTTAATTGTGTTAAAACTCTAATCTATTATATATGATGTTTATTCTTAGATAAACATATTTGTGTTTACTATAAAAATTTTGAAATAAAGAAAAAAATGATTGACTGTATGTAATTAAAATGTTTTGCCTCTTAAAAGGAGGAAGATAGTGTATAAACTATTTTTGAAGAAAGACTGTATAAAATAAACATTATATGTATATGTAATCAAGCTTAGTTCACTATGGTCAAACCTTAATACCTATCATTGGTATGAATCTAAATTTTGTTATTCAGATCAATGTTCAAAACTACAAAAACAGTAATATGAACTTAAAAATAAAATAAAATCATGAAGGAATAAATTATATGGTCTCCATACACATACAATAATATGTCACAATGATTGGTATGCCCAGAGTAAGACATTAGATTTGATGATCATTTGATCTTTGAATGATTTATTAACATTTTGAAGGATGCTGTCTGTCTAGTTAGTATGATCGAGTGGTCCTGGTTCAAATATGGCTTGGACGGTTTGACTTTTATTTTATTGCAGTTCTATGGAATGATTTCTTTAACTCCCCACTCAGGCTAAAATAGATTGATAACCTGGTTGGATATTGGGAAATAAAAAAAAAAGGTTAGTGTTAGCGGGCAAATATAGAAACATCTTCAACTTATAAAAGTTTGTGTTCTTTTTATGAGCCTGCCAAGGATTTCTAGCTCTGTATTCACCCTCAGTGTAGGATATATAGCTCTGTATTCACCCTCAGTATAGGGTATATAGCTCTGTATCCACCCTCAGTCATGTGTGCTCCTGGGAATATTTCAATGTAATATCATGTTCTTCCTTAGGCAACATAACTGGTTGTGGAACATTCATTTTATTCAAATTTATATTCTGGACTCCACTTCTGCTTAAATTTTTTCACAATTCAAACACAACAAAACACTTAAATAATAAAAATAAAATTGACTGTGTTTTCAGGTTTCTTATGCTTTTTACTTTTTTTTTTTTTTACTGTATTTAGACTAAACTTGATTTTAAAAATGTTAAAACATATTTTAAAACTTTTGTAGTTTTGGCTATTATGATTTAATGCAATAAAAATTGAACTAATTAAAAAATTCTTTCAATTAAGGTTCTGACATGAAACTGATAGTAAGTAAAAAAAATTTTTAATCTTCAATTAGGCCAATAATATGGAGAAACAATAAGTAGGTCAATTAGCAGATTTACAAGTCGCGATTTTTGATATGTTTTTAAAAAATAAAATGAAAATTTGTACCCCATGTCCCTGTGGAGTCAGGGGTTCAGTACTTTATAAGGAAGTACTGTTTCCTGAACAATGGCTGTGTCAGGAGGTGATTTGGTCATGATCATGCTCAACCACCAGATTTTTCCTCATTTAAGGGTAACCACATTGTAGAGGCTGGGTGGGCCCCCGGAGGGCTCCCAAACCCACAGCGTCAACACAAACCATCCCCGCATTTGTATCTGGTTCTGGGGTCCTAGGAGTTAATAGCACAGAGCCTTACTCACTGAGCTACTACACTCCCCTCTTTAAAGTATAAAATTTTGTTATTGAGGTTATTGTAGCACAATTGAGTCTCTGTTTATAAATTACGTTCTTGTGACTACTGTTTTACCATGTCAGAGCCTCAATTCAAATTTATAATAAAGCTGAGAACAAGACAGTTATTTTTTTTTTTGGAAGAATTAGTTTAAAGAAAATTTTCCAAAAGGTTCCAAAGTAAAGGAACTATCCCTCCTCCAGCTCCAGAGCAAGATGAAAACAATTATATACTGGACTCACTTGATATCCTTCATAATCCCTTTATTACAAAATAGGAATTATGAATATAGGCTCCAATTTCCTGATTAAATAATTGAAAATCCTTTCTTTATTTCTCAAGATTATTATGTAAACTTTTCTAGTTAGGGCAACTCTCTTTTTCTTTTCTTTGCCTTTGTCAAAAATATAACCAAATATAAATATAAGTCAGAATGGCCTGCAACCTTTTAATAACACTTTATTGAAGCTGTGATATTATAATCAAGATATCCTTGATAATGGCCAAATTGGACAGATCATTGGTGTTGTAAGTGAATAAACAAGTTGAGACTAAATGGATACTTTTTTTGTTATAATTGAAAACAAACCAGTCTCAAATAAGAAATTAAATTATATATAAACTAGTTTGTAATTTCATTTTGGTGATACAATCTCTATAACTTAAAACTATTTTTATTCTTCCATTTTAAGCTGATTCTCTAACATTTATTATTTGTGTTAAAATAATTAATAAAAACAGACACAGACAGTAAAATTAGGACGGGTACAAGCCATAGATCCTTACAGAAAGGAAACCGCTCTGCTGGGTCTGAGCCTGTGGTCACGAAGGGGAATGTAATTCCAATGGGCCATAGTTCCTTACATAAGGAGAGAAGATATAGGAAGGAGGAGAGATCCAAAGGAGGCAAAGTGAAGTAAAAGACAAATATACATTTTCAAAAATGGCACTAGAAGCTACTGATCCTGTATGTAAACTGTCACTCTTTGCCTGCTAAAGAAGAGAATTCCCTGAAAAAGAAATTTGCACCGAGGTCTTCCAATTTCTGCTTAGTCAAATCTCTGGGATATTAAACACAATTGCTTAAACAATAATTAAACACAATTACACGATGCTACGTGTAAGACATTTGCTTTTAGTGGATCAGAAGATTCTATTGTAATTTATTAATCCTAATAATATATGTAGGAATATTATAACATATAACATGGTTATTAATTTGTACAACCCAAATGTTTACAAGAAATTTAAATAAAAGTTGTTTGCCTGCAACTATAGTAGCTCTCATTGTGGCAGCTAGGTAGCATTGCGTCTGTATGAAACGGTCAATCAGCAACAGATAGTAGCATGGTTGCTACAACTTCAAAGTCAACAACCAATAGAACAAATGAGAAGCAATTGAAGACTTTATGTAATTTACCCACAGTTCAACTTTTCTTTTCTGAGATAAGGTTGGCTGACTGATATTTGTGACAAATAGTTATCACATCTAATTCTCATATAATTATTATATTATCTATGAAAAGTACTTAAAATAAATATAGTTGTAATATTCTAAACAACATAAAAGGAACATTATATCAATCTTTAAACCAGCAGGAATAGTGGTAAGAGTTATGCTAGGAATTAGCTGGAAAAGTAATCCAGTAGGTAAACAAAAATTTAATGGATAACCATTTAGTAATCACAGGAAATAGCTGATGGCAATGAATAGATTTCTGATAGTCGGTCTAAGTGTCGAAGCTTGTCAGGGTTAGCAGGGGAGGGGTAGAAAGGGGAGGAAGAGGGTGGAAATCAACTTATGTGTTATATAGGAAAATGAAAAGATTCACTTTTGGGATTATTTAAGCAGCAAATACTTTTGAATTTAAAGAGATACAATAGTTGAAAAGCATTTTTTTTTTTCAAAATAAGATATATTGGAGAACTGCTCATGTAAATAACACATATTTTTCAGAATATAATTTATTATATTATAATTTGCAACCTATTTTTAATTTTTAAATAATATTGGAACTAAATTATAAATATTTAAATGCTCTGACCAAATATGTATGGAGAAATTTTTATAACTGATAAAAGAAGTGTGTATAATATAAAAATTAAAATCATGGATATATTTAAAGTTTATGTCATACAAAAGAAAATCAAATTAGAGTAGGTTGAGGTATTATAATCACATTTATAAAGAAAAGTAGACAAAATTGCATTAGTATTATATACTTAGTATTAGGGACTGAGCAATAAAAAATAAACATATACATCAAGATAAGCCTCTTGTTATTCATATGGATAAATACAAAATCAAGAAAAGAAAATCTTGTAAGAATGAATATATTATTATAATACTATACTTGCATCATTATAACAGTAAACTGAGTTTACTAATTTAATATTTAATAAATATTTTATAATGGAACTCAAGAAATTGGTAATCCGTTCTTTTAAGCTGTGTTTATGAATTTACAGAAGCTTCAAATTTTATCCAAAAAGTTGCTTTAATCACAAATTGTATCACTGTTTCAAACTTCAAAAACACTTTTAAAAACATGAAATGGAGTCATTTAAAAAAACAAAAAAAAATAAAACATGAAAGTGACTCCTTTAAAATAAAAACAACACTCATGTGAGGTGTTTTTAATATAAACCAATTATGAACCAATAAACCACTCGCATGTTGTCCAGGTTCATTTCGTTTTGAAATTATTTGTGGGTTATTACTTATACTTTTATTGAAGCAGTTGAAGGCATCATTTGCTTTTTCATTCACCATATAGCACATTTTAATAGAAGAAAAAGAAATTAAATTAAAATAATCAAAAATTATTTTTTTTAAAACAAGTTCTTAATGGCCCTACTGGCTGAAAAAAACTGAAAACCTTTTGGCTGCCACTTTTCAAACTTCTCCAAATATTCTTTGACTGGGCTGAATCATTTTCTTCACTGCCTAAGCAGTCAATATCATTCTTCAATTTTAGTTCTTCTAATTCTTTAGATTTATGATATTGTTCTCTTTGGCCAAAGAACTCGTCATTGCTAATATTACCAAATTCAGCAAGTGATGTTCCTGTTGAGTGATCACTTCTATTTGAAACAACTTGGTTACAATGCCATTCTAAATATTTTCTTTGGCTTTCACCTTTGTACAATTCTACTTTCAAAAAGTTTTGTGCGGTTGGAATTATGGTGGCAGATATTTCTCTATCCTTAGATTGGTAGGTTGAGGTACCATTTCCTTTTAGTTGTATTACCTCACTACTTTCAATTATTATGTTATTTGTATGCAATTGCATTATGTGCTTGGGGTCATTTATGGGCATACCATCACACATTATTGCTTTATCAATTGTAGAACGACTACGTTTCAACTCATCATTACTAGAAACCGCAGAAACAGCAACATCTCGTGTTGTTGTGGCTGTACGAGGTCTATTTTCATTTAGGTCTGAAGCGTTAGAAAGATATGAGTTACAATTTAATCCAAAGTCAGACAATATAGAAAGTTCAGAATTCGATTTCTTTTTTTGGCGTAAACTTAAAATGCTTAGTTCGCTCTCACTTTTCTTAATACTACGAATCCATTCCTCAATATTTTCATCTTTTCTTAAGAATTTTTTTTTTCTTTTTGATAGTATTGGAAATTTTTGCCTTTGGAAGACCTTTGTATCAACTTCCCCCTTGTGGCTTTCAAAAACTTCTTCACGCAAGTTTGGTTTTTCTTTGCCCTCATTTAGTGATTGAGTGCTCCTCCTATACTTTAAAATTTCATAATTTGATCTGTCTTTCAATTCAGAAGAGCGAAGCCCAGAGTCTTGTAACTCATTATCTAAATACAGTACACTATCACAGTAATATAAGCTTGGATCTGCAAAACAATACTGCTTGTCATCAATAACATGTTTTGGTTTATATTTTTTGTCACATTTATCACCACCACAAGAATAAATAACATAAGACATTTCAGTTTTAGAACAATTGTAATCCTTTGTCACATTGGAATCACCACAATGCTTTAACAGATCTATTCCTTGCTTAAAGGTTTGAAACATACCTGATTTCTTAAAGCTATCATTAGAATATGACTTTCCAATTTTCTTTAACTTGTACCTGTCATTGATATGATTATCATAAATGTTGTGGTCACTGAAATAAAGAATTGAATCGTATTTCATAAAATCTACTTTTTTTACAGAAATCCGATCATTGATATTCAGTAGATTTGTTGAAGTTTCCATTAATCTAGTTCCATAGTTATATTTATGAAATGAATAATTTATGTTATTTTTTGTACTTTTAATACAACAAAATTTAGAAGTTTTCCCTAAATCAACACATGAGTCAGAAAATGATTTTATAACTTTGATATTTTTCATCTGTTTAATCAAATTAAAGCTAATAATATTATTTAGCATGAGATTGTTCTTAGATGAATTAATATTTTTTTTATTGAGGGTGCTTGCTGAATTTTTATTTATGTCATATCTAAAACACATCTTATTATTTCTTTTTTTGTATAAAATCCCCGTTTTTTCCATTTTCATAATTATTTTCCTACTCTTCATTCCATCTGAAACTTCTTTATACCTTAACTCACAACCCTTACTCATTTTCACATTTTTATTTGCAGTATTGGAAGAAAAATATTTTTTTGAACACATATGATTTCTACTAATGTCTGAAATAGTTTTAAATTCATTATTTTTGTGAATATGATCGTTTGAATGTTTTCCCGTTTCTAAACAATCCTTAAAATCTCCAGAAATGAAAATTTCGTGTTCCTTTAGATGCTCCACTCGGTTCATGACTTTATGCTTAAGTGACCCTGGAAGATTTTTGTTAACGATTTCTGCACATTCCAATAAACTTTCTAAATAAACTTTACTACTTCCATTTTTATGTATGAATATGTTTTCATCATGTGTTTGAAGTACGCTATCTTTAGATCTTTCTCTGTCTAACTCACCAACACTTTCATATACACAAGTACTTCTTATATTATTTTCAAAGAATGCAGCATTATCATTCATATATGTTTTCAGGCTCTTTTTTATAATAGAAGTAATATCATCATTTTCCATAGGTGGCCATTTGTTTGATGAAAGGTTTTCATTTATAGGATTTGAAACTTTATTATTTCTATTTGAAATTACAGAAACAGGTTTTTTTTCTTCCTTTTTTTTATCATTTAATAATAAATTACCATTATGAAAGTGAGTAATACCTTTTACTCTACCTACAAGAGTTGTTTGTGGGTTTATTAAATGTACTGGTGATGGCCCAAAACTGTATTTCTTAAACGTTTTCTCTTCTGTTGATTTTAACATTTTTTGCTTGTTTTTCTTAACTTTCCCATGAACACACTTACTTGAATGAATTGTTTTTCTAAATAACTTTTCTTTAGAATTGCTAAAAATAACAGAATGATTTATTTCTGAGCCATTAAGAAATTTATAAACATCTTCAGTCCTGACATTATTATCTAATTTTGAATATTTTATACTTTCATTTTTATCTATAGTGTTAGGATATAAAAATAAATTATGATTACATATGGCATACCTATAATTAAACAGTGGAAATGATCCATTATAGTTTGATGGAAAAGTTTTTGCTTCTGTATTTCTTAACCACTTTCTTTTCCAGGCTTTTTTGACCAACTTGATTATTTCTGAATCTGATTTACTTCTATAAACTAAATTCTGTTGATTTTTTTCAATTTTTTTCCTAAAAAAGATACAACCCAACTTGTGGAATTTCCTAAGGCATGGTGGTACACAGTGATTATTTTTCATATTATTTGCATTATTAAATTTTAGTTTATTATATCTTTTAGTTTCCTACAGCAAAGTTTTAAATTTTTTCTTTACTTTATTTAGATTAATAAAAATCAGATTTATTTACTGTTAGTAAAATTAATTACAGTAATTATATCAAAAACAATTAAAACTATACTATCTACAACCTATCTTTAAAACTTTTATTGGGAACATTTTTCACACCTGCTGATTTAATAAAACAAATGGAGGTTAATTAATATTAAATAAATGTTGTGGAGGTTTTCTATATCATCTATTCAAATAAATTTTTTTCTGTGAGAATAATAGTAATGAGTTTCATATTTGCAAAAATAATTATATTCATGAAGGAAATAATAACTTTTATCACTGTGGGAATAATAGTAACAGTTTTATATTAGCTGCAACATATCATCAAAATTTTAAATTTCATAATTGTTCAAATCTGCTGATTTAATAAAACTAATGTAGGTTAAATAGTATAGTTTTCCATATTCTTTGCTAAAATCAAGTACTATGTCTGTGGAAACAGTAATGACAAAATCACAGCCAATGAATCAAAGAATAGTGAGTAAATGATAATGACATATAAATTATATTAATTCCTTTGAGACAATTTTTAAAGGTTGTCCCAAAATACTTAAAGAAAACATTACATAGTTAACTCCCACTATGTGATTTCACTATGTAACCTATCTTCACTTTGTCAATTCTAAATTGGTCAGAATTACTGAATCCACAGAAGAACTAAAACTTCCCTTTCTAAACCCTTCCCTCCCCCCCACCACCTAGGTGAAATCAAGTACCTGTTAGAGCTGAAACAGTCATGAAAATGTTAATTTTAAACAAGAAGGTCTAAACCCAAAAATTAAAATTATTTTTTCTTGCATTGAATATTTAAAATGTCATATGAACCTATCCAGTAATGTATACATATTCATATGTCGCATGAGATTTTCATTGATATTTATGTACAAAAGAGTTTTAAACTAACCATTTTTCTGTATATAAATTAACCAGTCATGTGAAAACCTGGAACTTAACCCATTGATGGCCACATCTTTTATCGGGGATTTTGATAAAAACTCATATAGAATGTCAAAAAGGTGATAATGGTGGGTAGGTAAACACCTAGAAATTTTAAGTAATAGCATGAAATGTTGTGAAAACGAACACTGGGCACATACCATGTCAAATGATACAATCTGAAAAGCATTTAAAAATTAACTTAATGTTCTATTTTAGTTATATATTTAAATTAACAATTAAGATATTTACAAAAGGAGTAATTAAAGCATTTGAAATATTTAATTTTGTTTGATTATAGAGGGTTTTGTGATACGCAAAAGTACAATTTTAGTTTATCGATGACATTTTCCTGCATTTGGTAGTATATATGCTCATCATTTTGTACTGAGACATCTAGTAGCTAAGCCAATATAGGCCAGTACCTTTTTTTTGGATCTCAAATTGATTATAAATTTGGCTAGTCATATTGGTTGTTTTAAGATTCCCGATTAGTTATTTTTTCAAATTAGAAACAGGACACAGGATCTAACTCAATTAGATCTAATCATGCTTGTGATCTCAACTCACACAGAAGTTAATTTATCTACACATCACAAGGTTTATTATTATTCACATAAATGGATCAGGAAATATTTTTACCATTGTTCTCTCTCTGCAATTGTTCACAGAATTTTTGAATCACTTTTCCAGCTACCCCATACTCTTCTTTGTATTCATTCCTAAGATTTTTGGTACCTTAATAAATCTCAAAATAAATTAAGCAAAATGGATACAAAATTATGGTACTTTTTACATATCATTTTCAAAGCCGAATGAAAGATGTAATGAATGCAATATGAAAGTATGGTCAAAAATAATTTAACATCACTAAAAGTTCAATTCCATCAATAGAATAAAATTTTGAGTCAAGATTATTAAATGCCAAAAAACATTTTTAATTTGTTGCTTATTTTTTTTCTGGACAGTTATAAACCTACCCCCTCCTGGCCAGTGTTGCTAAAATGCAACACTGATCATTTTAGTATTCCTCATAACCACATAAAAGAAATAACTTTGATTTATCATTAAGTTAATTTGAACTCCTTAAAACAAACTCATTAGGAGCAGGAATTTCTATTAGAATATAAAGTACAACTGTCAAATTAAAAAAAAAAAAAGTCAATAATAAAATGAGATATGCTTTGCAGAGAATGAGGGAGTAAGCCAAACTTATATGATAAATAAGTGACCTTCAGGGTAGAGATGGAAAGCACGTCAACACATTCAGCCATGTCTCAGCCCGTTTAGCGACTCCGATTTTCTTTTTTTTTTGCTTATCAGGGTGTTGCATATTCGAAAACAGGCCATTAATGGACATTAGGAAGGACCACATATTGAAAATTTTAACTATTATACAAACAAATTCAATTATTCATAAAATACTATTTTATAAAGAAAATAAAAAATAGTAATATTTTGGAAAACACTTATTAATTTATTTTATTTACATTCCTCTAGCATATTTTCAAAAATAATCTCATTAAGTTATTTTAGGTAAAATAGCTATTTTTATTACTTCAGTCATTAAAATAATTGACTGGATTTATTCATAATAAAAAGTAAAATTATTTAAATAATTAAAAGTGTCATCCGTGATCTGCCATTTTTATAAAGTTGTGCCAAGCTTTTGGGTAATATTGAATAAAAAAGCATCAATAAAAAGATTCATTATTTATTAGCTAATACTGAATGGTTCATACATGGAATATGATCATAGTTACATAAATATTTGTGATAGGAGTATTTGTTTTATTGAATTTTTAAGTATTTTGATTAAATAATAAATACATCATGCCAAAATTCTGTCCACAAAACAATAAGAATTAGAAAACCCTAATTCTGAAATAAATAACAGTATTCTAAAACTTAAAAAATAAATATATACATAACATCTACATATACTAAAAATTTAATACTGACACATATACATTTTTACAGCAAAAGATCATTTTATGCATCAAAATTTTCATGATTAATTTAAATTTAAGCATTAAAGTCCATTTTGCAACAAAAAAGTAAGAAAAACTATATAATCCAAACCATTGGTTAAATTTTAGGAAACACAATTGTACAATTGTAAGTCAAAATAAAACTATATGCAATTAGTAATATAATAGTAAATATTCTAATCCAAAACACAAACTAGATTCTTCAAGTTTTAACCCTTGAAGAAGATATTTCTGTATCTTTTATATATCAAAGAAATTACATCTATTAAAATAAAATTTATCGATCAAAAATGGTCTCTATTGTACATTTAGAACGGAGATTTTCAACTACTGAGCTGTAAGATTCAAGAAGTTTATTGCTACTGCCAGGCAGTGGCCCTTCCCAAAATGAATTTATTTATTTTATTTTTTTACATTACTTGATCAAATGACAGTAAATTTGGTTCAAATATTTATTTTATCATTTTAACTAAATAGGTAATAATAATTTGTCATTGCATAGAAGGTAAACAGTAAAATTATTTTAATGTATCTTATTTAATGCATAATATTTTCAGCCTGATGCCAAATTATTAAAAGTGTACCTTAATGAAAAAAATATTGAGAATCACTGATTAGAAACTTTTCTGGCAAACCAGAAAGGCTTTCTTGTAGCCCTCTTTTAGAACCACACATTTAATGTCTCTATTTTTTTTTTTTAAGAACTGTGAAAGACAACATTTTTTTATAAATTTTCTCATGTATATTAAATTATAAAGATAAAAAATTTAATGCACAAAACTGCATTATTACAACAATGGCATACCTGATCTTTGCATAGGGCAAGAATAATCAATCATCTCATGTCAAGAAAAAATAAACCTAATCTCACTAATTACTTATTCTACCAAAATATGAGCACATCAAGTACTCTTTGAAGGCTCCCTAAAACATTCCTAAAGTCACTAGACCATTCAAAATTTAATTAATTGTTTAAATGTAATTTAGGATTATTATACAAATTATGAAATCCATCTAGACTATGGAATCCATTCAAAATTACATAAATATTGCTTTGATAACTCAACAATTTAAAATCACCATTCTTGAAGAAATTTAATATAATGAAAAAAAAAATTAATTTTTAAATTTAACTTTTTTATTTTTATTAATTTAAAAAAAAAAATGTATTATATTTTTATGAAAAACAAAATAGTGGTTACTTAAATAATATAATTAAATTAAACATGATGAAAAAAATATTTGTTTTTAAAATGGTTTAGTGACTTTTGGGCTAATTATAAATTGTTGCAAGTACAGATATATTTAGCCATGATCTCTGAACTTATTGAGTTCAATGAACCATGGAAAAATACATCTACATCAACCTTTAAAAAATAATAATAAATAAACTTATAATTAGATGCTATATAGGAAGAATGAGGTATCTCACTTTTTAGTAAATCTTGAGGAAAACTATATTTATCGTTGAATCACTAATTGTCTACTCTTTATGCATATTTTTCAAATGCAATTTTGAACCATTTTAGCTCATTTTTCTTCTGTTTTTAAAACCTTCCTGTCTACCATCCAAAACATCTATTGTAAAATGTTGTTACTCTTTAAAAAAAAAAAAATTGAGTTACCTTGTTTTTCCCGATAGTCCATGATTCTTTTATTATTAATTAAAACTTAACAGTCAGGAGCTGTATTGAAATTTTATCAGTTCTTAGATGAAAGTAATTAGTTTCCATTGATTCTCATGGTAAACTCACACTAATTAATTTCAGTTTATTTATTACTCTTGTAAATTCTATAAGGACTAGTCAATTAGAAAGTTAAATTATCACACTTTTCCTGTGAAAAACAGTACTTTACATTAAAAAAAGTCTGTTTTAATGGAAAAATATTTAAATTTCTTTTATGGAGTAAATGTTTATAAAAATGTAGAACAGTTTTGTCTCATCTTTTCATTGACTTGTCCTTTATATTTTGTTCTTTTGTAGATCGATATAATGTAAAAATTGAGATAGTTTTGGTTGAGGTCTTCTTGTTTAATGTGAAATTTTTAGTAAATATAAGTAAAACTCCTATTAAGAACAATACTGCTGCTGATCCATACAGAAAACGAGTGAGGTAGTTTTGCATGAGGGTGATTTCTTCAATCTTTTCTATTTCATCATACCAACAGGCCCAAGTGTTATTCCAAAGTTCTGGATCAGCTCGCGAATCACTGTCTACATTTCGAGCCTTTATCATTGATTTCCGGTACCTGGAAATTAACATATTATTTGATCAAAATTAAATCAAGAACAAGCAATATATTTTTGTTTATATTTCATTCAAGATGGCTATTAATAATGACAGCAACTTGATAATTTTCCTACTGACCAATTGTTCAATATTAGTAGTTCTAAGAAATATTTGAGTCAAAAGTTTTTTCAATTTTAAAACTGTAAGGAATTGGACTAATAACACAGAAATATTGAAAAAACTACAACATAACCACTGGAAATTGTGATAGAAATGTTGGATTGATTCATCCCAAGACCTAACTCCATTTGAGTGCTTTAAATAAGAATATGTGTGAATAAACGCTTGAAATTAATTAATTTGATGTGATTGAAACTTAGAAAAATGTGATCTCAATAAAGATTAAATAACATAAGGGGTCTAAATGTAAAACTTATATTTTCATACTTCAGCAAATTCATAGTAATGATGAAAAACCTTTAATTTCAATAAAAACAAGGTTTTTAAACTTGCATTTTTTCTTTTTAAATGTGATGTTGAATAAAAAAATTACATTTGGGGACGTTGGTTCATGTTGTGGAATATTTTCTATATAATACCGAATAGGGTGCAATTACATTATTCAGTTTTCTTTCTACTTCAAGAGGTAATATTCCAAGGGACCATGGAAATATTTTACTTTGATATAGGATTTTGATTTATAGAGATTTGAATTAATGAGAGTTAACTATATATGTAAGTTTGGGTATGAGTACATTACATAGGAGAAAATGAAAATGAAAATCTGTATTGCTACAACCAATGGAAGGTCCTGGGGTTCAGCACTTTGTAAAGACATACTGTTTCTTAAATAGTGTTTATAAAAAAAGGAGGCCATTTTCATAATCATGTACCACTGTCAGATTATTCCACAATTAAGGGAACCCACTAAGTGATGCTGAGTGAACCCTGTAGAGCTCTCCGAACAAGCAGGGTTGACTCATGGCTACAGTTACAGAATAAATAATTATTTCCCCGTCGGATTTGAACCAAGGACCTAGAAGTTAGTAGCATAGTGCCATACCCATTGAACCACTCCACTTCCCACATTACGTGTGTAGTATTATTAAGTAAAATAAATTACCTCTGTAGAGTTTTTTCTAGTGAATGTAACATATGAGGGTATTCATGGGCGAGATTCGCTTTTTCACAAGGGTCATCAACGACATTGAAAAGACAAGGCTCTCGGAGTGGATTGCATTCTACTTCCGTATGGTTGGAGTTACATATCACTTCAGCCTCTTGCCTTAATTTCAGCATAGTTGATTCATTTAATAGAATCCATTCCTTTTCCTCTGGAAGACATTAAATTTGTAAGATACTTAGCAGAAGTTACAAGTAATTCTTATAAGCTCTATTAAATTCTGGTTTATATTCTATTATCTCAATAAAAACTATAAATATAATCAACACTTAAATATATTAATATTTAGTACATTGGTAATATTTATGAATCTCATATTATTTTTCACAATTATGTAATCTTTAAATAATATTAAGCTCTGATTTTTAGTTGAAAATTCTTTTTAAATCATCCGCTCTAATAAGAAATATACTTGAAATTGTAAAAAAAAAAAATCCATTTTATCTGATTTAATTAGAAAATCAGGATGTTTTAACTAAATTTATAAATATTTACAAATGACAATGAATCTTTGAGGAAGAGGCAAACACTTAAATGAAAACAAATAGTAAATAAAAAGTATAGAATTAAAAAATAAACAAATCTTTAATCTGCACTGTTTTACAAGGAATTTCGGAAAACTTCTCTTTATTGCTTTATATTCAATAATGAAGCTTTAACCAGCTTAAGAATAGAAGAATGTTATTTAAAAATTGACAATAGTATTTAAAATAAAATGCTGTTAACATGAATAAATGGGCAGGTGTTTTATTTGCAAACACTACTCTAGTTTTTAAGTCCTATACTTTTTAATTTTATGAAACCATGAAACTTGCAAAGAAACAAAATTATTTTTTAATTAGAAATTAGCTCACCTTTTTCATCTTCTACATTGTTCATGAAAGGTGATTTTTTTATTTTTTGCTGAATTTGCTTTTTAATAATGTAGCTTGATATTGCCACTCCTGTTTTTGATAACAATATTTCTCTAGTGTCATAACCAATATCCAAACCTCTTCCAATCTCTCCATACCATCCATTATTTCTTTCACCAGTAGCAGATCCTACAATATGAAAGAGTTTATAAAATCAAAAAAATAAGTACAAATGTTTCTCAATTTTTTAAAAATATTTTATTGTTGAGATGGTCCACACTATCCCAAGGAATAAAAATCTTCAATTGTCTGTCTTGTAAAAAAAAATTGTATGTCTGGAAAAATCTCCTCTTTCTCTTCTGCAATAATAATGAGAAAAAAAAATAAACTCCAGAAAAAATGCTGTGAGACTATTCAACTTACCCATAATAGTTCATCCTGAAGGGATTTTAAAATATTGTTGTAAAAGAGTTTAATCCCATGAAAAAGTGATTGATTTATTTTATTACTTAACTATATCTTCAAAAAAAGTAAGAAGAATCTCTGTAATAAATATGTTTATAAAATGCTATGAGACTAATAAACCTATCCATAATATTTCAGGTTTTATAAGGAATAGTAATAAAGGAACCCACACACTGGTTAAGGTGGAAAAATATACAAGGAATTTTCGAATCTCCTTAGCACCTAGGAAATCATTGAGAACACAAACAGCATAACTCTCTTAGTTAGAACTTTGAAACACAACTGGAGAAAGTTTTATTTCATTAAATGTTGACTTTTTATTCAATTTATCTGAAGAAGAAATACTTTGGCTATTTTTTATTTCAATATTTCAGCATGGTTACAATTTTATGCGCAATGTCACATGCAAAAACAGAAAAGATTCAGATTGCTAAATTTATCAATTTAGTTTTATGAAGTCCATGAAAAGTGTTATAGCTTAGTCAAGAGGATGTAAAATGATCTTAAAACCATACCCACTGAATAAGTGATATAAAAACATTTCACAGAAAGCTATTTATAAACAATAACATTTAGTAAAGATTTGGCATGTACCAATGTTTTATATTATATATTATATTCTACTAATATTTTATAGTGAAAAATTACCAGTAACATATTTCCAATCTCCTTTCCTCAGAGCTCCATAGGGATTAGCAACATCGTCAATATTATAAAGAAATTCTTTTCTTGGAGAATCTTTGTTTTCAGATATAGCCTCCCACATATCATACCCATCTATATTTCCTAACGTTTTTGGATCTATACCTATATTTAAAAAAATTGTTAAGATATGTATAATTTTTCTGATTTTATGTTTTATCATTACATCTGATTGCTTGATATTAATACCTGCTATTGAAGAAATAGTTGGAAGCCAATCAGTGATATACATCATTTGGTTTGAAACTCTTTGTTGCTTATTCAGCAGTGGGCTCCAAATTGCTGCTATTCCTCTGTTTCCGCCTTCCCAAGCAGAATTTTTTATCTATGCAAAATAAAAGAATTTATTAAACAATTTCATTATTTTTAGTTCAAAAGATTGATGGTCTACATATGATTTTTGAAAATTTAATGCTGTAGTCAATGTAACATATTGTTTAGTGTACTTTTTCTTTTTTCTTTTTTTAAGTATGATAAATCACAACTTTCGTTAAGAGGTATGATGTATCACAGAGTAAAGATGAGGAATAATATATTAATTTACAAAATTTATGATGGAATTAAAATGATCACATTTAATCGAAAACAAATTTTTCAATTCAAAGAGTTCTAGAACTTATGTATACAAAAATAAATATTAAGAGGGCAGTTATCATATGCCACTTGTTATAAGTAATCTCTAGACTTCAATAATATTGTTGATGATGCTCAAAAATTTACCAACCAATTTACAGTATGAGGCCTGATTGGCACTTTTAGTTAATGTATTGATGAAGATGAATAGATGTTTGTAGGACCAATTGATTATTATCAATATATGATCTGATATGTATATCTCTATTCTGATTGTAAGCAGTCAAAGTCAAGGAAAGGAAACCTAAATCTGAATTTAAAATCATTTTGACTCTTAAAAATTAAACAGATCATGTCTCTTCAAAAACCCATTGAAATATTTTAAACATTTAGACTGTATTAATTGAAAAAAAGATTAAAGATAAAATTTATTAAAGGGCTATCTTTTTTGACATCACATGATCAATTTTACCTCTACCAATGAAATATCAATCGAGACCATAAGTAACCTTGACAGTAATATTGGAATTAATATAACTATGTTTGTTTAAAGTTATCAGTAAATAATACGATTATCTGAATTGACTGTAAAGAAGTGTGTAAAATGTGCAACAGGAAGAAAAATGAAATACTTTATCATGTACTGTTTAAATGTCAAGTATACAACGATTTGAAAATAAAATTTTCCAAGGAATAGAAAACATTTATGGAATAAATAGGTATATTTAAACCAGAAACGATTGATAATATGAAGATTTTTAATTATTTCATTTCTAGAGTGTCAAATTATGAAGACTTGATGCGGTGATTTAATTAATACATACCCCTGTTATAATGTAAAATAGAGATGTTGTTATATATAGATAATGTTATAAAGGTTTTAGCAACAGAATATTAATAATACTATTTTTATTGTTGATGATTTTGGATCTTAAATGTTCGTTTTAGCTTTTTACATTGTCTTCATCAATTTGTACTTAATTTATATTATTACTATTATTATAGACAATTGTACTTAGTGATAGAAGTAATAATGTTATGTTTGGAGATAGCCTCTATTTGTATTGGATTATTACCTAGAAACTGATAGTGTATAAATAAAAATTAATTTCAGGATTTCCTTTGTAACCTCAACAATTTATTAAAAAAAAAAAAAAAAAATTAATATAACTATGAAAAACATACCCCACGTAATGGATGATTTGAACCTCTATTTGAGTGAATACCATGTGTAGGAGCACCATTATCAGACATAAAAACTATTACAGAATTTTCAAGCATGTCTTTTTCTTTCAATGCTGCTACAACTTCTCCTACAGACTCATCCAGTTTTGCCACCATAGCTGAAAAATAATAATAATAGTAATAATACATTATTTCATAGTAACATCATTTGTATGTAATTATGATGTTTAAGTCTTCTTCTTACCAGCATATACCCTCCTCTCTGGATCTTGAATATGTGAGAACTTGGCCACAACATCATCAGGCGCCTGGAATGGATCCCTCATGTTGCCAGTGTGAGGTGCAAGATGTGCGAGATAAAGGAACATAGGGACACTAGTATCGTGTTCCTTGATCAAGCGGACGGATTCATCAGTGAAGAGGTCAGTAGAATACTTGCCCATAGCTGACCAATCTGTTTCTAGGTTTCTCCTCATGTCATAACCGTCATATGGCTCATACTGAAATAAAAAAAAATTAAATAAAATTTATTCAACAGAAAAAAAAATCATATGTAATTCAGGAAATAATAATTTATTTTGTTTCAAATGAAAAATGAGGTAAGTTCACCATTGCCTGGTAAAAGTTACTTTTTACATAGTTTTATGCACTATGAATGAATGTTGATTATTATAATTATTAGAATGATTATTATAAAATTATATTTTTATGTATTATTAATTTTATGCATAATGCATGAATGACTAGTAGGAAGCAAATTGGAGAGATAAATAAATTTGAAATTATGTGGCCTATTCCTCAAATAATCAATATTTGGAAAGTGATCAAACTATGAAACTATACTACTAGTAGAAATTAATTTATCAGTCTCAAATTGGCCCTAAGCTTGAAAGAAGAAAGGGATGGGAAGGGCCATGCAAGGATAAAGGATTCACAAGAGGTTTTTTTTAATTGCTTATATGTACAGGATTTAATTTGTATTTATACCATTTCAGACAGTTTATAACTCTTTTATTTTAAGAATAATAATATAAGAATATAATTTAAAAATAATAATAATTATAAGGACAAATACTGGTAAAAGTAATAATTTACTTACTGTAGCTCGAACTGAGTGATTGTAGTAATCATGGAAGCCTTGCCAATAGCCATAGTGGCTATTGAATCCTCTTTTAGTTGGTGTGTATTGGGACTTGTAAAAACCTAGGTGCCATTTGCCTACCGCATGTGATACATAGCCTGCTTGTGCCAACACCTCAGGGAGTAGTGTTTCACCAAGCCCGAGACCCCAGGGCTCTGATTCAAGGATCACCAGATGTTGCATTCCTGAGATGAATAAAAGAGTCTTTTATTGAAAGTATATTATTAATTTATGTACAGAAAATATGAATTATTAAAATAATTTAATTAGTAAATAACTGCTGCTGTAGTATTAATATCGAATTTATATCATATACGAGTCCCATTGTAAGACAGTTGCTAGATTTCAATTTTTATTACAATAGAAACAAAAAATATACATACTACTAGCCTATTTCGGAAATATTGTGTGCATATTTCACCACTTGAAATGTTAAATAGCAATGGGTTGCATGCCTGTGAGATAATTTAGAAAAAAATAATATAATTAAAATTAAAGATTTATATTTTATAATGAAATTTTTGACAAACATTATTCAATTTTTATTTGAGGCATAGAATTTCAAAACCAATTGAATCCATTTCCCAATGCGCTCAAAAGCCAGTTAAATGATTAGTGATCTAAATTATTCTACTAGAAATCTTTTCACTTCATGACAATCTATAGTGTTAAAGGAAGAGAAATGGGCTTGTCTGTTAGAATTTAATTTTTTCAAAATAAGTATACTTTGCGTCAGTTACTACCAATTTGTACCAGGTCATTCAAAAAGTCCTGTCGTTTT
>NW_027110578.1:316133-318283 GCF_000696795.3 Halyomorpha halys
CTTTAAGCTCTTGCATTCCATTTTTGTCTAGTTCCGAGTATAAAAATTCACCTGTGTGTATGGGGTATTTTCCTGTGAGGAGAGCTGCTCTGGAAGGAGTACACAGTGCTGGGCTGTAGTGCTGGTTCAAGATAACTCCGTTGTAGGCCAAAGCGTCCAGGTTGGGAGTGGGAATTTGGTCCGAACCGTGGAAGCCCACGTCATTCCAACCCTAAAAGGCAAAAAATGTATTAAATTATAAAAATTACTACATAGAAACTGACAGTGAACGAGAGGGTTTTAGGGGTCAAAATGTATTTTCGTGATAATTTGAAAAGAATAATCATTGCAAACTTCTGTTGCTAACTAATAAAACTGCTGAATTGCTGAACAAGAATTAATTTGTTGACTGAGACGCTGTCTCTTGAAAGACAACCACAAAATAGAATATTGCAAGAGAGGCACAAAACTATGTTAATATTCTTTCAATTTACTTGTGCTTTTTACCTCTATTGCTCTGATCTTTTGGATGAATAATTGAAAACTCGATTTTTAATATTTTCTGTCTTTTTGGTGTATGTGCTCCAACTATCTGTAAGTCCAATAAAAGGGGTTTTGGTCCTTATAAGAATCAAGAAAACCATTATATTAATCAATTTACCGTTTGACATCTGCCCAATCAGCTATAACTTATTTTTTAGTACAAAAAATAAATAAAATAATTCCAAAACCAATTCTCCATTCCATCAGTTGAACAGCTAATATAGTAAAAAAATGTTTCAAGCTCATTTCTTACCGGCAGGTTTTTTTTTTTAAATTAATGGGATTACTAACATTACCTTTACTTTTGATAAAAATGATCAGAGATTAAGAAAATGTAATATCACGTGATTTATTTCGAATGAGGTACGAACTTTTGATCCGAGATAATAGGTGGAGCTTTCGGTTTATTGAACCACGCTTACAGCGAAACCTTTGTAAATGATAGGTTTTAAACACTTTTTCTAGTGATCTCTCAGTACCTCTTTGCTAGTACTCTAAAATGTTGATATCAGACTTCAAAAATGAAGTTTAAGAGTGGTTCCGTTACACAAAGTCTCCATCCCAATGTGGTATATGCTTTATACCAGTCCATTGATATCTGTTGTGCCTGAAATGCTCCTAATGGACGCTGATTGAACTAAATTTATTAAAAATTACACAATCTTCAATAGTTTTGCAAATTCATTAATATTTATGAACATAAATATTTAATATTTCTAGATTCGAATTATTACCTAATGCACACTATAAAATATATACACTAGAAATTAATATAATATATTTGTGAGCTTAATTTATTTTAAATTGTTATTTATTATTATTTTTTAAAGAGAATCAGAGAATTTAAAATCTCGCTGGAAGAAGAAAAAATAAAATTCTTTACAATTACTTCTCAACAATTCCAATTTTTTTCGTTTTTATCTATCTGTATAATTCTTATAAGGAAAGAACGTAGTGATTTAGAGACTGTTAGGGGTTTTTATTTGACTAAAAGAGGTGATTATATAGATGAAAGAGAATATATTTTTTTAAAATGTATCTTTGAAAAATTAAGTGGGTCCGAGGATGGCTTGGCATGTTGAGTTATTTTCTAAGCATTTTCGTGTGCTGCCTGGGGAGGGTGACTTTTATTTCTTGGTGGACCTTCAGAATATATCTCGACTTTCCCAATCCGGCTAGAATAGCTTGGTAACATTTAGGCTAACCTGTCCTATGTTTGAAATACAAATATTTAAACAAAAATTAGCTAAAGTGTTGAACCAGGATAATTAGCCCATAGATATTCATTTTAATGTCAAAATGTTCAAGCCGGCTCCTATACTTCATATGTGGATTGGGGACTGTTAGGATTTCGTATTAGACTAACAGAAGTGAATTTTAAATATATAAATTCATCAGATTTATTTTTTTAAAAAAATTTAAAGAGTAAAGCCAAAAGAATTAAATGATATAATAAATGTACAGAAAAACAAAATTTAAATAAACCACTCAGTTATTAACTTACTATTCGAGATACTAAAAGCTCTGTATGAAATTTAATAAAGTTAATTATTTCACAATTTTCCAAATAGTTTTATCTTTATTTAAATAACTCGAAATTTTGAAGGTCGCTTCTTTTCTTTAAATAT
>NW_027110578.1:318333-334659 GCF_000696795.3 Halyomorpha halys
TATATATAAATAATATTAACAAACAAGTTAGAACGTTAATTCAAAACATAATGATTAATTACTTAAATGATAAAGACTCACCATATCGTCAGCAAGTATGAGGACAATGTTAGGCGGTTGACGAGCTGCTGACACATATAGCACGCATGCTACGGTCGCTACCAATCCTCTTGTTAATTGCATGCCACCTCACTGCACTCTGCACACACAATTAAATTTATCATTAATTACACTATACATCGATTAGATTATTTTTTATTCTATAGTTAAACTTTACTTAGATTGGCAAGTTTCGATATAAGATAAATGATCTAACACTATTTATTTAAAAAAAAAAATTAAATAACTCATATGACAAAAATAAACTTTAAAGTTAGAGACTGACCTTAGCCAGTGAAAGATGAGAAACTGAGTGAGCATGAAGGTGGAGCTACGTTCCTTCTTATACCCCAGGGGAAACCCCGTGTCGTTGTGAGCCCGTCTTGAGGACTTGGTATGTTATTAACATAAGCGCTGTGTACACCTGTAGGGTGCATAGGGGTGTCCAGAAATACCAGTGGGAGGAAAGTTGGGAAAGTATTACTACGTCAATGCACGATGTTATAACGGCCTTCGGATTGCTGGTTGCATCGCGTTGAAGTGAATAGTGGTCATTCCAAAGTCACCTCTCTCTCTCTCTCTCTCTCTCTCTCTATATATATATATATATATATATATATTCAGTATTTGATAAGTTGAAATTTTTTCCGTTTATTTCAAATAATGAAGAGGTAATTCGTTATTTCGAAAGATTTTTAGATGTCATTAGTAATACTATTCCAAGCTAATTTAGATTCAGCTGTTATTGGTGTCTCTAAAGGAGGCTACTGTGCACCTAGCATCTGTCTGGGCCTCCCACGAAAAGTTTTGAAAAAAAAAAAACGAAAACTTATTAGGTATTATTTTGTTAGTCAGGTGTCTTAAAATAATATGAATAATTAGAATTCAAATTAAAAGTTTTTTTATTATGTAGATACTCATTCATGCCTTCAGAAGGACAGAGTAAGGTTGGCCAACCATTGAACATTAAGCTAGATACAACTAGCTTAAATGTAGAGGTAACCTTAAAAAAGAGAATAATGGTGTTGCAGTTTTATTTGAGTGATTTTTACTTTTAAATTGGTAAATTGTTATAAAAAATAATTAATTATTGCCATGGTACTGCTGGCAGGCATATGCAGTTTTGGAACCGCTGATAAATGCCAATGCTCAACAGACATCAGTACCAAGCAGGTGTCGCTACATTGTGTCTCTAAAGCGGATTCGGTTCGATTCCAGTCTGGGAGGGTTGATATTAAATTCGTGGTAAGACTGAAATTTAACGGAATGAATAAACCTTCTCATTCTAACTAGTATAGTTTGGTAACCTGTAGGATAACGTCTATGTTTGCCAAAAATGGCCAGGCAGAGAAAAAAATAAAGAGAAATATTCAGTGTGGTTGAAAAACAGTCCATTCTCACGAAACCGCCAAAATTAAAAAAAAGAAGTTTTAAATGAAAGAGAAAAATCGAAGGCCAAAAGGACTGTTAAAACAATTAACCGAAAATTACTCAATTTTCCTTTTAATTTACACCTTGTTGTTGCCCAGTATTGCATTCACAACTTCTCGTCTTGTTATTAACTCTTATAAACGAAAATTAATTTTACTAAACTTTATAGTTATTTTGTTAAAAACTTTTCTCATATATATTTGGGACAGAAACTTGTAAACTGCAGAAAACAAATAATAAATCCGTCGCAAATCATGCAAAAATAGTTTCATATTTAAATAAAGGAATATTCATATATTTCATCAGAAAATAAAAAAAAAAATGTTTGGTGTGCACTATCGCTAAGTCTTTGCCACTAAGTGCATTTCAAACACTGTTTTCTGTACCTTTGCAGTCCATTTAATTATCTTTCTAATGAATTCGTCGAAGGTTCCAAGAAGTGTATATTTAAAAAAAAAAATAAAACTATAAAAATTAATGTGAATATGGTCAAAATACTATGACAATACTTTTAAAAATATAGTTACAAATATGCAGCATAGTGGTCCAAGAGGTAGAAACAAAAAACAATTTATCCACATTTTTAAAATCAATGCTATTTTGAATAGATTAGATTTGATTAATACGTGTCCACGATATGGAAAAGGTGGTGGCTTTATCGAAAATGATAATTTATATGGTCACAAGTCACAAGCGTTGCCATTTAATGATCAACCTAAAATAACTATCAACCTTGTCAAAATAACTGCCGATGAACCCATAATATTTTCATAATTAGATCCTGAAAATCGCTGATTATAATTACTGTACTATAATTGAAAATAAAAATGAAATATTGTAATGAAAATAATAGCTTTCTATTCTTTCCAATTTGGTAACATTTGTGACAATATTTATGATGCATTTTTAACTAAACATTTAAAAATATCTGTAATCTTTTTTTTTTTTAATTGATACTTCTTATGATATGTACCTGTAGTTTTTTTTATCATCTTTAAATAAAAAAAAAAATTTTAAATGTAGGACATACAAATTATATTTTTTTATTAAAGCTACCCTTATATTTCTTGATAAAGAAAATTAAATATAGTAATTGTGTCAACGATTTATGCAGTTTCAACTGTATAACACGAGAATTAATGACTGAAGTTACAACTTTCTTAAAGAAAACGTAAGATTTTTTTGAAAATGATGATGTAAAGAAGAACTAAGATATCTATACTCTAGGATAGATTTAGGAACAGGGATGAGGAAAAAATGCGTTATTAATTACTATTTTTTAAATATTATTCTCAGCTCATGTTATATTTTTATCAAAGTTGCTTAGAGATCAATGCAGACCGATAACGGTATTGGTAATAATACGGAATATTAATATTTTAGTTTCTATATTTTACAAATAGAGAAGAAGTAAGACATCCTAAATCTCTCAGGATGGATTTAAGGACTAGGCTGAAGGAAAATATATTATAATATATAATTACATAAGTATATATAAAAAAAAAAAAATAGTATTATCATTTTATTTCATTTACAACATTTTTTTGCAGAATAATTTGCTATTAGCCAGTGTAAAGGGTAGACATAAACATGTTATTAACATTTTTATTAGAATTAACAATGTTTATGAAATATCGCTTCTCACCGTTCTAAACAGTGGATGTAAACAAAAATTTTAACAACAAATGTTAAAAAATAAAATTGTATTTCGATACATCTTAAGACCTAGAATTTAATTTCAACCTAATATTTTTATTAAGCCTCCTTTAGTTTACATAATAAAAAAAAAACAGCACGGATATGGATATCTAAATAAAGATTTTATATAATTCAGTTATACCTACAATAAATTATAATTTTCCTCTTGAGCATGAAACAAAAATTATAGACAAATATTATTTTTTTTATTTTACAATATTCACCTATAATCCAATTTAAATTGATGATTTCAATATTATTATATTTACGATTTAGTTTAGAATTGGTTTGTTCATTTTACTGGACAGCAGGAGATGCAAATACTTGGCATGTGTCATCAAGGTGAGTTGATTTTGTCACGGTTTTTCCACGGATCAATATTTGCTATGTTTCCGCTTACTGACACTTATTAATTTAAATAAATTCTATTGGATATTGAATACTCTTTAGTAACTAGATATCTGTGTAAAATATCAAGTTATTCATTCCCGCAAGTGTGCTCATAATTTAAAAAGTAAGTTTTCAAGAACTGATCAGAACTTCATAAAAAATGTTTATCATTTCCATCCTTCCGACAAATAGAAAGTTCGATTTGTCACAAGCCTTTAAATATTTTTAGAATTTTTCAAGGCTTTTGAATCATTTTGCTTCTTTGAACTATCTCGAAATGGGATGACTACTCAGCAATGGTGAAAAATGTTGTTAAAACTGAGATTAAAAAAATCGATCTTTTTTCCATTCCGAAGTCAGCCGACTATTCTGGGGGGGGGGCACTCAACATCTATTAATTGGATTCTGAACATTTCTATAAAATGTCAGGTGATTAGTTCTTAACCTAACGGTATAACTTTTTTTCCATAACATTTTGTTCCGAAATAGTATTTTGTTATCGGTCACGCCTTATGTGTTGTAGAGGTTTTTTTTTTTTTAAATAAAAAATAAAAAGATTAATATACGCTCTCCAAAGTATGCAAACAACAAACATCAAAAACATATCATTAAGGCTGTTTGCAATCTCTGAGTCCCGGTACGTTCTTTACGACTGAGAGCCCTTTATTGCATGTTTAGAATTCTGAAAATAAATTGTGAGCCATTTTTGGAACCATGTAATTGTTGTTGTTCGTTGGGGCTTTAGGGCGTAAAACCCAGAAGTCATCAACGCCTATGTTTCACATTTTATAATTCAATTTCAAGATTAAAAACTCTTTAAATAATTACTTATTTTAGAATTATTATTGCTTTTTATGAAAATTAAAACCAGTTTTATGTTTTTCTGGTAATCATTTAGGGCATCCGATACACTCGGTCACACTCCTAATCTACTTAAGCGTATTCGTGGAGGATTGAGGACTTCCGGAATGCACAGAGATATTTCTTTAAAGAACTTAATAGCAGTATGTGTTATTTCTGCTCACAGCAGTATTGATTTTATTTTATTTCTAAAAAAAAAAAAATGAATATTTAGGTTTCAAAATGTATTGATGCGTAGGGTGAACCTTTTGAGGGTATAATTTTGAAACATAGTTTATCTCCAGTTTTTTCCTCCTGAATAAAAGAGGAGGTAGTCTAGCTTCAGAACACAGACTAAGAATGGGGCTAGTTCGAAATGCTCCGGTTGCGATACGTATCCCAGTATGATGAACAGCATCTAGTCTGGCGAGGATCAGGTTTCTGGCAGAGCCGTTAATGAAACATCCATAGTCCAGTTTCGAGTATACTAGAGTCCGGTATAATTTTATTAGTGTATGTCAGTCTGAGTCCCAAAAGATGCCGCTAAGAAACCGTAATATATATATATTTTTTTATTGTATTAGATTTTAATGTTGATATGTGCGTTTTCCAATTTAGCTTCCGATCAAATATCATCCTCAGGAAGCTGTGGTTATTTTTGTAGGGTATCAAAGAACCGCCTATATAGATTTCAGGAGATGGTAGGGTTATTCTTTTTCGGGTCAGATGGAGGCATTTGATTTCTCAGGTGAGAACTCGAGACTGATAGAAAGTGGTCAATTATTGATTCTAATTATTGCTTCCTGTTATTTATTTTTAATGGTATTCTATTCGCCGATCAACAAATAATATCTAGATCGTCCACGAATAGTAGCGGTTTAACACTCCTTGGCAAGTTGTGTCCCAAATCGTTAATTGCTAGGCAGAGTAGTGTTGGACTGAGCACTCAGTCATGTGGGAATCCGCTAATCTGTTCGCGGTCATCGGAAAATTCGCATCTGAAGTGGCGATGTGAATGAAATTGTTCTATGTATTGGTACATTTGCCCTTTAATTCCGACAGCTGATAATTTTTTAAGGATTATATCATGTTTTATATTATTAAATGCTTTTTAAGATCGAAAAATATAGCGATTGGGTGTTGAGCAATAATAAAAGAATATTGGGTTTCAGCCTCCAAAGTAAACAGATGGTCTAATGTGGATCGACCTTTGCGGAATTCAGATTGGAAGGATTGAAAAAAATTATTGCTCTCTATTGTCCACATTAATCTTTTATTGACCAAACGTTCCCTTATTTTACTGACAGCTTGTGAGGAATATGGGTCGGTAACTGGTTGCCATCCGCTTGTCCTTTCCATTTTTTAAAATTGGGATTATTATTGATTCCCGCCAGGTATTTGGGTATTGGCCAGTGAACCAGAAATGATCATAGTAGTCAAGCAGCCATTTTATTTGGAAGTTTTTTGATCATTTCATAGTGGATTTGATCAAGTCCGGGTGTAGTGCCTTTGACGGTATTTAAAATATGTTTTAATTCCCATACAGAAAAAGGGAGGTTATAACATACGGCCACTTCATTATTTGTCCTGTCGGAAACTATTGCCTCGTCAAAGATATATTATTGTTTGTTGAATTACATATTTTTAGAGAAATAGTTGGCAAATTTATTTGATGTAATTGATGGGTTGATCCGTTTTCCGTTGACAGATGTAGTGATATAGATATAACAGTATATATAGAACCATGTACTATAATACTATAATTTATAATAGGAGCAAATTTAATCCCTAAAGGGGCATGTAAAGGCGGAGAATGATTTGGTGCTCACAAGCCAGTGATGATGGCTGACGATCGTCATCTCATGCGCGGCTGATGGGTCCCATCCAAGGGTGCCGCTGTCACGTCTTGTGAGGTTGTGTCGGTGTAAGTTTAGCCGTTCCAGTGGTTCGTCCAACCATAAAAAGAGAAATTGGTAGTCGAACGGGTGACCAGGCTATCGAGACTTATGACGTGAGTCTGTGACGTCAGGTTGCGACATATGATTCACGATGTCTTGATTTCACATTGAGGGGGGCACCAAAATGAGACAATAAAATTACAGACTCGGATGTGTAAATCCGACAAAACCAAAAATTGCTCTCTGAAATGTGTAATAATTGAGTGTATTAAAAATGAGACATGATCGCTGCCATCTTTAGCCCATTGGCCCACCAGGACTAGACCCCGGATCCCGCTGTTTTAGGGTCCATTAACAATGTGATATATAAATTATAACGAATAAATACTATTGCTTCAAGACCGAGTGAACAGTTCTGTCTATATAAAAACGCATACTTCAAGAAAGAGAAGTTATTCATGATTGCAGTTAAGATATTTAATTTTTAAAAAAATAAAAGACTATTGTACTTATCAAATATCAAATAAAGTAAACATTTCAACTATGTTGTTTACTTTTGTTTGGGCGCCAGGTTTTTGCCTTTTTTGTCCCTCATGGTGGGTTTGGTCCAGAAAAATACTTTAATTTTGTATCTGATTGTTTAATTATCAAGCCTCTTTTGCCCCTTTTATTGTTTAATAATAACACCTTAGAGTTCTACTACTGGGTAGTTTCTCTACATGCTGTATCATTATGTCATTATGATCAAATTTACTTGTTGTACTTTTTATACAGTTGTAAATATCAATAAATAAATAAATAAATAAATAATAACACCTGAGAATATGCTGTTGAAACTTGAAAAATTAGTAGTAACAGTTATAAAAACATTTTTATCTAAAAAGTATGAATATATTTTTCAGTTTTAAACAATTTACATAAAATTTAGCGTTTACGCAATGAATGGTGCATTAAAAAGACGTAAATTTCTCATACAGTACTTGCATGTTATTTGTGCTGAAGTTTCGATTAGGCAAGCAGCTGCAAGTCTGCTGATGCAGGCAGTCTAAGTAGGCGCAACCAATGCATAGATTTCTCAGTGAGTAATACGCTTTGAGCTCATGAACTTTACATTGAATCCATTTTTTGGAAATAATTTATATTAGTGTTTACAATTTATTTCTAATTATTATTGGCCAAGTGAATATAAAAAAAATTGGTTTGTTTGAGTGATCATGGTACAGAAGTATTGGATTATGATGTTTATCATAACTATGTGAGTATTTATCATAACATTGTAACTGAATTACAAGGAAATCTATTTTGGTTGTAACAAATTTGAAATGCATGTCGTTCATTTATACAAAATGTTTTAATTGAAATAACAAAATTTCGTTGATTATATGGTTAGCCCCGCCCTATAAACACGACTTTGTAATAAGATATTTCAACGCAAATACAATAAAAATAACTTATTTCCTCTCTGATTATCACGGAATATATATTCTGTACTATTTATAAGAGATTTTTTAAATGATAAAACTATGATTTTTAGTAAATGAATATTTCTAGAATTTTGATATTTACAAATTAAACTTATGATTAGGAAATCAATATAATATTATCTATAATAATATGTTTAATTAACCCCTAGAATAAGATTCAGGAAAATTTTTATTTTTGACCTTAATATTCAAGTGTATAATGAAATATGTAATTTTTTTTTTAAGTTAATGTTGGGTTGGTTGAGTGTTTAAATTGAAATTTGAATACGTATATTCTCTAATTTCTATAAGTTAAAAAAAAATATTTACAAACTATTGAGATTTTTAAACCTAAAAGACATTAAATGATACAAACGAAAGTCTAAACTTCTCCATGAAAATTAATTAATAAATCACAGTCATAAATTCAAAAAGCATAATGTTTAGCTCCTTACCTTTTGGAATTTGGATATCAACAGTTTGAGTAGAATCGTGGCTAGCTTTAAGGCTTTTTATTGCTTATTTATTAATCGTTTGTTGTTTAAATTATATTATTGATTAAACTCTTACTAATCTGATTTAAATTCGCAACAAATAACTTATTTTTAAATTTAAGACTTCAAACTAAAGCCAATGAGTTATCGATGCAAACACGTCACTTCTACTGACACTGTATACATACGGTTTTAGTAATAAAATGTCGGCCTATTATATCTTGAAAAATTAGAAATCTGAAAGTCATTTGGAAATATTTCCACATCTTCGTTAACTTAAAAACGAACGAAATATTTTTCATCTTATTATTTAATTTGCATAAAAATTTTATCTTTTGTATTAGAATCTAGAATAATAAATATTAGAAGCTTCATGAGGTCAAAAAACTTTTTATCTCCTGTTATCAAAAGAAAATCCAATTGTGTTAAATCGTTTAATAAGCCAAATACAAGTACTTCTAATTAACAAAGGGAGGCTTCAGAAAAACTTTTTCTTTAATTTTTAAAACCTTTTTTCCTCAAATAAAATAATAATATTTATATAATTGAACAATTTATCGGTTCAGTTTGTACAAAGATATTACTGAAACGTGTCTAAGCAATATTTTTCATTAAATATTTATAGCAATATATTTTTTATTTATTTATTTTTTTTTGGTTTGAGAGTTTCATGTTGGATGTAAACTAAAGTTTTAATTATTTTATCCTCTTTTAGTGTAAGATCGGTTTTTAATTCACTACATTTAATTATATTAAAAAAAAAAATGGGAAAACTACAATCTGAAATCCTACTTTGGGCACTTTTTTGAATTTGTTAACAGGACTATCTTATAACTCAATTTTATTAAATATTGAAAATAACTATAAAAAAAAATTCATTTGTTTAAAGTTTATTTTGAAGAGAGGGTAGTTCAAGAATAAAATACTAAAGGATTGGAGAACAAAAATGTTTAGCTTTCTTTACAATCAAATATTAGTATTTGCCTTTGTATACACAATTAATTACAATTTCATAACAGAATTTAAAATGCATTTGTGTTTGTAGTGTACACTAGAAACTCACAAGATTTAAAAACCCCAGTTGAAAATCGTTGTTGGTAGATCATTATCGTAACATTCTCAAATTGCAACTTTTGACAATTTCACACATTGTTATTGTGGATCATTGTTATTGGATGTTCCTGGTTGACTCAAAATTCACAACCACTTTGGCAATTTAGATCAATTTTGGGGAAAAAATGTCGTTCAGTACCTTGTGTCATTACCCTCAAAGACATTTGGCGGATAAAATAAACTAGATTGATTTGTGAAGTTACGTAAATTGTCTCAATTCAACATTGTTAGTTATTTAATTTTACTTATTTGTCTAAAAATGATTAGGGGTGGTTAGATAACTTAGATTTAGATAACTCAATTAGGTGAAAAAACAGTCATATTAAGGTTAAGAATCTTCTAATTTTTAATATGGAATAATCAACAATAGCATTTAATTAGTTTTACATAAATATCCCATATTTTAATTTTTGTTCCCAAATTACATCCTCAAGAATAATAAAATGTACACCATGTATGTTTGTCCAACTAACTTTATATTCTAGTGTAAAATGTAGATGTATGTAATATTTATTATGCAATATATAGAGTAGAGAGTGATTTATAATAAATTCCAAATTAAAAAAAAATTACCAGCTTGCATATATAGTTTCAAGAATTAATTATGAGACCGCTAAATGGAAATTACATGATTATTTCCTTGCATAGCGGTGAAAACCTTTATTGTTTTCAATAAAACTATTCGAGTTATAAATAAACTAAAGGTTATATTCATTACAAAGTTTCCACTAGAGGAAAAGGTGAGGGCGCAGGAAGGGGGAGGTAAATTAGTACAAGTGCCCAGTGGCAATAAAGTCAGATATTTCACTGCAATTATTTATTACTTTAATGGAAACTATGAATTATTACTAGTCTAAGTTGATGAGTCTGATAAGTATAGATAGGGGGAATAAAAAAATGGCGACTGTTTCAAAACGTTAACAAAAAATTATATTTTTCATTTGGAGCTCCATATCTTTAGAACAACCAACAAAACTAGAAAACTTAATAGAACATCATTTAAAATGAGTAAATTAGCTTAAATATGAGCCCGTATAAAACTATTTACGTTCAATGGATCCCGAGATATAGTTATTTAAAAATCAATATTTCATAAAAAAAAAAAATAATAATATACGGAAAAATCAGTAGTTATTGAATTTATTTTGGGAAATCTATGTCTCAGGAACCATTCGACGTACAGATATCCAATGGCACTAAAAATTAAAGCTAGTTTAATGTGCCATAATTTATGACGTTTATGTTTGTAGGAGTTGTAGTTTCCATATTTTACAAAATAAATTTTAAAAATGTTGATTTATAGTTGTTTAGACAAATTTTTTGATTTATGAAAAAATATATCTCAGGAATCATATGATATGAATTTTGCTGATAAAATTTTATCCAAACAGCTAGAAGTAAATTTATTTTAGCCGGAAAATAATCATGAAAACTAAAATTCCTGCGAAGATAAGTGTTATAAACTACTTTATAGTACATTAAACCAGCTTTAATTCAAGTTCTGACAGGCATTTCTATGTCTAATTATTCGTTAGATATAGTTTTCCCAAAATAAATTCAATAACTACTGATTTTTTGTTATGAAATGTTATTTAAAAAAAAAAAAATGTATTTCGAGAAATATCGAACGTAAATAGCTAAGGCTCATCTTTTAGATAATTTAAAATCCTATTTAAAATTAGGAGCTCCAAATGAAAAATATAATTTTTTTAAACATTTTGAAACACTCGCCATTTTTTATTCCCCCTTGCTATAATTGTCAGACTCACCCGTTTAGACTAGTAATTATTCATAGTTCCATTAAAGTAATAAAAAATTGCGGTGAAATATCTGACTTTATATCCACCCAGCTCTTGTGCAAAATAGGGCAGCTTAGCCCAGTTGCTTGACTAGCGGTTCCTGATTGCTCATGTTCGATTTTTTCCTAGAAATATTTCTGTTTATAAAAAAGTAATAACAATAACAACAATTGTAGGGCCGTCCATAGCTCAGTGGTTAAGACACAGTCTTACTAATTCGATGTTTATTGGCGGTGCCGGTTCGAATCCAGCCTGGGACGTCGACTTTTTTCATTGCGTGGCGGTCCCACAAAATGAAGAACTTTGACCCCCAACCATGGTTAGGCAGTATAGGACTCCAATGGGAGTCTTGGCCGAAAAAAACAACAACAATGGGAGTCTTGGCCGAAAAAAACAAAAAAAAAAAAACAACAATTGTAGGTAATCATACAAAAACATATATATATTAGAAACATATATACTCAGAAGTGATGCGGATTTGCATTGCAACTTTCTGTATGATATGAAAAATAAAATAAAATAAATAAAAACCTGTAACACTTCGACCCATGATGGGTGAGAGGTTTAGCACTTTGTAAAACAGCACTGTTTCTTGAGCAAAATTGTACCATGAGATGATTTGTTCAAGATTTTACTCGACAGTCAGGTCCTCCCCAATTAAGGGTTCCCACATTATAGTGGCTGGATTTAACATAGGGTTCCGGAAACATACAGGCTGACTTACAGTTACAGCAATAAAATAAATAATTAACTACCACAGCCAGATTCGAAACTAACTAACTAAACTACATGACCCTTATTTTATTAAAAACCTACTTTTTCTAAGCATCCATGTAATCAGAGATGAATTGATTCTGTTAATTCATAGCCCATTCCTTCTCAATTTTGAGCTAATTGAGCTGACAATTAAACCGAGAGTAGCACCCTTGATCCTCAGTTTAACTGAAGTAGTTATTACTGAACTGGTTTTTACTGTGTCTAATTTTTAAATTCCTCTCAATAAAAATTATTTATGGAGCCAGTAACTCTTCTAAATATTAAATTGGCCCTCTTTGTTTATTTGAATATATTTTTCTAAGGCATTAAAAATATAATTTGTGGGTCCTTCCGTCGTCCGCGTGGTCGTTTTCCCTTTGCACTTGAAGTCTTTGCTTCCTAAATGCTTTTTGGCATTCTTTGCACATGGCTGAACCACGTCAATTCTTTTCTATATATTTTTTTATTAGCGGACTGCTCTAATTATTTTACTTCACAAAAAAGAATTTTGAGAAAATTCAGTCGAATCTAGTTTTACCGGTAGCTTTCCTCAAGAATTTCATTTCTGTAACTTGTATACGGCTTTCTAATTTTGTGATATATTGCCAACTTTCAGCAGCATAGGTCAGCGTATACATTTGTTGCTTTCCCTGTGCATTGGTATATCTCGGAATCCAACTTCCAATAGTAAGCAATTTCGATCTAAGATATCTTCAACCTGATGTAATAATTAACAATCAATTATAATACAAAACGTAACTAAACTGGGAATGTTCTTCACATTTCTCACAATGAAATTCACAAACCATAAAAGAAAAAGAAACACAAACATTACTGTTTATATAACATCAAACCGACAGAAGCTACACATCATATTCAAAAGACAAGTATCCAGAACTATGTTCTGGGTTTTGGTAAGCATATAATGATGATATACTTTATATACATTGTTTATATATACTGGTTTATTTATGTACATATATACATTTATAATAGCAGTATTTACATTTATATTGTCATCTACTTTTTTTTATATATATACATGTATATAGACCTTCCTTTAAGGAGTATTAAACTCTTTAACGGGGACTACCCGTACTTTGGGTCGCTGAGAGTTCGGTTACCTTCCAGTATTTTCTGTCCTTGGCTTTTCGTGACCACAGTGTTCCTTCTACCTTCTTTGTCTCGTCTACCCATCTTCCTCTTTTTCTGCCACGGTTCTTTTTCATATCCAAGGGTATCCACTCTTAGTTAGTTTCTTGATCCAGTTTTAGTCGTTCTTCCTCATTAGATGCCCAATTATTTTTGTCCTCATTAGGTTCAACGATCATCCGTGTTGGGCACTTCTGTAAATTTTCTGATTTAGCATAGATTTCTATTTCTTCTTCTTTTCTTGAGATCAATAGCACATAATCTGCGTATTTTAGTGTGCTTAGTCTTACTCCGTTGATATTGATTCCATATTTATCCCAATCCATCTCCTTTTGAATAAGTTCCATTACAATACTGAAGATGTGTGGTGATAGTGTATCTCCATGCCTTTCCTATCGCTTGATATAAATTCTTTGTCGTCGGTATATATTTCTGTTATTATAGAAATGTATTTTTCCTCGATACCTGTAGACTTGAGAGCTGTCGTGATGCTGCTATGATATATGCGGTAAAAGGCTTTGGAGAAGTCAACTATCTAAGATAGATGTTTAAATTATATTCTGTACTTTTTTCTATGAGTTGGTTTACAGCATGTACAAGATCAATTGTAGACATGCCCTACCTAAAGCCCGCTTGGTCCAGAGGTAAGTTTTCGTCCATTGTTTTTCTCAGTCTGGTTTGGACGATTTTTGAAAATACTTTCCCTATTGTGGCGCCCAATGATATTGGTCCGAAGTTCGTTAATTTATTTCTGTTCCCTTTCTTGTAAAGCAAAACAATTTTTGATGTTTTCCAGTCTATGGGGATTTCTTCTTTTTCTATGACTTTATTAAAAAAATTGCACAGGACTTCTGATAATTCTTCAGCTCCATCTTCCAGAATTTCATTTGTAATTCCATCTTGTCCAGGGCATTTTGAGAACTTTAGTGATTTAATTATATTGACCACTTCTGATTGAAATATTGTAGGAACAGTAGTTTTACTCCTCATTGTGTCTTTTTTTTTTCATTTGGGTAGCATATGCAAAGAATAATATAGGATCTAATTCTTAGGGTGAGGTCAGGATTTTATACAAATAATTTGGGCTAATATTATTTAGTTTGGGAATATCGTGTTTTGTCCTCATTTTACGTGGAGCAGCTTCACAAAAAATTATAACAATACCTCCTCAATGCCATTCCATCACTTCTTATAAGATTTTTAACATACGGAAAGTAAACAAAGGAATTAGATTGATTGTTATTGTAAATGTTACAATCTCTCCTTCTCTCCCAATGAGAAAAAGTAGTCCCAACCAAAACTTGCCCCAAGTCTTCTTCCTTCACCAATGTGAAGAGGTTGATGAATCTTTCAGAATGTTAATTGTGTACATTATATTTTATTTAGATTTCCAATCGCTAATGCACTGTAATAATCGAAGCGTTTATACGTTATATCCGGTTGAAAAAAAATGATGATTACATAGAATTTTAAATTCCACGAGAGTGCTTTGGAAGGAGTGGTTGTTGACAGCTATTTCCAGGTGATTGGAGAAAGTAGTCCGCAGTGCAAAATGTTTGAGGAAGTTAACGTCAAAGCGGTCAAGGCGATTAATCTTAATTTTGAAAAATATATGGCTTTATGGCAATAATTGTAAAGAATTCCCCAGTCCCTACTCTATGTGGAAAACATATTGAATAATTAATACCATAATTAAAGTCAATAAATACAACTTTGTGAGTTAATGAAATCTATAAAAGCAGCCATCAAATCGTCTAACGATTGAGATTGTGAGTTCATTTTTAATGCTAACAGTTTAGCTCTTCTGTATTCTATTTATAGAACTCAGAATTGTAAAAAACTATACTCATACGCCCTTGCGATTACTTTAAACTCTGTATAAAGGTTTACCATAAGGATAGAAATGGCTAAGTGTGGTAATACACTTGGAGGTGCTGCATTGATATAAGAGCAGTATGCATTGCAGTTGGCCGAACATTATACATGAGTCGCCAGTTGACCAATGGGTCATTAATTTAGGACTGTCTCGCTTTTTATCTGAAGCTTTCTTGAGATAACGATTGTGCTACAGAAATTCCAGTAAAACTCAATAATGGATGTCACGAATAGGTTTTATAGGTTGTTGGTATTTATCTTTACAGATATATAAAATGATGATAATTATAATCAATACTTCATGTGTACAGAAGCACCCCCATTCAGAATTATATAGTATTAAAGTAATAAAATGTTAGGTTATGAGAATTACTCTGAAAGAAGAGGGTAAAAGGGGCCAGTGTTAAATGAAAAATAAATTGAGTGTTTTAGAGCATCAAATATAGCAAACATTTCGTTACAATCATAATTAATTTATTTACATTTATATTTGAAAGAAAAAAAAAACGTAACATTTGATTGTGAATTTGACATGTTTAAGCGTAAAATGCACCTCAACCCAATAGTTTAATGTTTTTCTCGTCTACCATACTAACAAAAAAAATAGATTACTTAAATAATTCAAACTCTATCCATTATAGTCTCAAAACTTTTTATTTCTCTTATACGTCCAACGTTTCGGCCAATCCGGCCATCTTCTGGGACAATCTACTACAAAACAGTTTCTATTACATGTATGATCCTACAAACAATTTAAATTACTTAACATTATTATTTATAATTTATCTTACCTCAATACCACTTTGAAAACATATAATTTAACAACTCTAAACTTTATGCAGGCTATTCTGCCCAGGTCAAAATATCACTATCTATGAAACATTTAAAAAAATTAGGTAAAATATTTTTTTGTTAATAAGTATATCCCAAATTTGTTTAATTACCTAGTCATGAATAATCTAATAAAAGATGTGCTTTCAAAATCAGGTATTCAAGTAAAAATTATGTTAAAATATATAGATGATATTTTTTGTATATTAATGAAAACAGATGTAAATAGATTGCTGGAAGAACTAAATAGCCACCATGAAAAATGAAAGTTCACTATGGAATTGGAAAAGGATGGTAAACTAAGATTTTTAGATATGTTGATGGTAAGACAAGGTAAGAATATAATCACAGAGTGGACAAAAAAAAGAAACAAGTAGTGATATAATATTGAATTATTATTCTTGCCACCCTTATCACATGAAATACAATGTAATAAATAATTATATTAAAAAAGCTATTAAAGTAACTGATGATAGTAGGTTACATA
>NW_027110578.1:335692-336335 GCF_000696795.3 Halyomorpha halys
ATTGGCCGAAACGTTGGACGTGTAAGAGAAATAAAACGTTTTGAGACTATAATGGATGGAGTTTGAATTATTTAAGTAAAAAATTACCAGTCTCAAGAAAATATTAAGATTATAAATAAAAAAAATAGATGTTAACTGATATCTCAGATATAATACGATGAAGAATTTATTATTTTTTTTTTCTGCTAATTAAACGAAAGATCTATATGAACATTTAATACTTTATAAAATACAGAAATTAGTCAGAAATGATTTTGGAAGACAATGAGTGTGCTGAATTAAAATTATAATGTTCTTCATTTTTAGAAGGAAAACGAGTTCGATTTGCACATTCCCTTATTCAGTGTTATGTGTTCATTCATTCATTTAAAAACGGTTTGTTGACCATTTAATGGACTCTGCTCATTATTTACTCCTGCCATTCATTTTCGGATCGTTAGGTTGCTTTAATTAGACAGTTAACAGATATTTAATTCGAATAAAAAGATATTGATTAACGAAATGCTGACAGGACCGCAGACCAATTAATACACAAAAATAAAGGTTTGTTAAAACAGAATTATATATAGAATGATCTTAAAATATTTTATATTGTTGAGTAACAATTATCTTCTTACACCTACCTTATTATACTCTAACTTAG
>NW_027110578.1:336385-342035 GCF_000696795.3 Halyomorpha halys
TATATTTTATCAGGTATCGGCTATTAAGGACCACGTGAATATCAATGGTTAGGCTTCTTTGGGAGTCTTGATTTTCTTTCTTCCCATCGCAGTTTCATGGTCCTCGACTGCCTTTATTTTCTTTCTTCAGTCCACTTCGTACCCATTTTTTTTCCTCTTCCAATATTGGTGAGATTTTTCAATGTTTTCCTATATGTATCTCTATCTAGACAGTCGGTATCTGAAATTTTAAGTCTATTTAATCCCTCTCTCATTTGCCTCGTGTATCCTCCCATGTTTTTGTAGCTAAAAATTAAAAAAAAAAAAAAAAAAATGTTATCTATGTATTATATTATATCATGTAAAAATATGTATGTAACTTATATTTGTCCAGTCACGGATTGATCAGTATGTTGTGTAATTTAGCAACCCGATATATTTGGGCAGCATGAATAAAGTATTTCTTTCTCTCTCTCTTCTTATGCAATCTTTCCTCCTTCATCCTCTTCATGTGCCCATAGAACGTCAGCCTTCTGATTCTCATCTCGGTTTCCAGGTCTTTGATGTTTCTGTAGATCTCTTCGTTAGCTTTTAGCCTGTAACCTTCTTGTGTTTCCTGTGCCCATAGATTTTTCTTTACATCCTCCTTTCTATTTTTAGCAGTTTTTCCAAGTTGGGTAAGCATGTGGTCTCCACCCCGTATAAAAAAATCACAGGCCTTATCACAACGTTGTAATGCCTTAACTTTGCATTGGAGGAGAGGTTCTTCTTATTGTAAATTTTAGCAGTTTGAAAGCTTAAAATTTCTAATTTGGTGGTTTTCTCGCGGTATATATATAAAAGTATTAATACTATAATTGCACATTTGTTCTTTAATTACCATTAAAATAAGAATGTTGTTCTTTTGATAACATATATGTTATTTTTTAACCATCAGAACTATCAAACAAATTTCAATACATTAAAATCGTTAAGAGTTAGAGGTATTGTATTTACATAAATTCAGCATATTACTAATGCCAACATTTTCGCTCAACGCTTCTTTGCATTAATAGAAGAAAAAAACAAAAAACTTTTTTTATTTTGTATTTAACGTTTTACACAGATTATATCAAAGACTATGACTAAGACTATCACTCGGAAGTGGATCCGAATTTTTTTTAAACCCTTGTAGGGTTAATTAAACGCTTTAATTATATATAAAGTCATACGCTTGAGGTTGGGAGGTGGTTCCAACATCCAGTTTGAACTAGGGTTTCATTGTAACAGACATAATAGCTTTGGGACAGTCTATAGAGGGACCCCTTAAATGGAAGAAACTAACTCCTGCCTGTGGTACTATCTTTAGAATACGTCCATTCAAAATAAAATCAAAAATTTTTTTGCCAGATGTGCCACAATAAACCAAAGTAAGTACATTTACTTGGAAGATTATGTTAACTGAATTAACCATTAAAAAAAAATCAGAATGCTTTATTTATTTGATCTAATCGACTCCACCTTTTTAAAAGATTAAATAACAAAAAAAAATTTATAGTCATGAAATAGAAACCGCTACGTCAGGGCCACTTCATCATATTTCATTTAACAGTTACAAATGAAAAATTATATTTGATGCTTTAATATCATTGACAATATTGGAAAAAATGACCAAAAAGCCATTTTTATGTTGATGGAAATGAAAATGAACTTCAGAAACGGATAGGAAGACAAGGTAGGAACACGTACCTACACAAACTTCTTATTGAGTGGTTACTGTTCCGTTTGTGTGTGGTAGCTTTATGTTAAGGTAAAACCTCTTTATTTATAATGAGGTGAAAACCTAAATCTTTTTTTTTTTTAAATGCCCAGTCTATCTAACTAAAAAACAAATTTTCAAATTAGATTTATAGTTTTTGAAATTAGTGCATTGGAACTAACAAACTCTTCAGCTTTATTGTTCCTATAGATTAAGAATAAAGAATAATAAAAATGTTTCTGTAATTTGGTTATATAGTTCTTTGTATATTGTTGTACAGACCGAAATTTATTGTAAAAGGAAACTGTAGGGAAAAAATAATTGTTATTATATCTCTTTATATCTGATTATACCATGTATTTGTAATTTATATATGTCCGATTACGGATTGATAAGTATGCTGTGTGAGATAGCAACCTGATGTATTTAAGCAGCATAGACAAATAAAGTATTTCTCTCTCTCTATACTTCAAAGAAATAGGTTTTTTTTCCTAACTAGTTAAACATACTAGCCTTCTTTTCGAATATAATTCATAAAATGATCTAAAACCCAATGCTTATAAGATCCTATGGTCGACGAGAAATTCTTTATATCATCATCCTCAACCATTACGAAATGTTCGTAAAGAATTTTGATCCAACTGCATCAAAGGCAACTAAAATTTCAAAATGATTGTAAATTTTTCCAATATCTGAACGAACAGTGTCCATGCTTCATAATATATTCTATTCCTCCCCCCTTCTGCGGTTTCCATAAAAACCTGAACAGTGAAGTGCAATTTCGGATTATCGAAAGCTGTTTCCAAATTTTTATTGATGACATAAAAATAAGGAACTGATTCATCTGATTTAAACAGTCTGGTTAATTATTTGTCTTAATTCTTTGTCGCCAACGTGCGAACCTAGTTATAAGTCGGATCTCCTGAAAAACGTTTGAACAAATTATAAATAGTTTGCAAAATATTACTTTAAGTATTAGGTATGCTGAATAGAAACTCGTGGTTACGTTTTACCTTATTATAAATTTGGAAAAGATAATTTGACTAACAATGTCCCATTAAATCGGTCATCTTATTAATAGTTCGGGCGCCTTGCTTTCACCCATATATTGTATTTTAAAGTAAAACAAATCGATTAGTAGTGAAGTACTTTTGTACTCAGAGGCAATTTCATAATCAACATTATGTTTCTCCTTGTTTATTGCCTACTGATGAACAACTTGTATTGTATTTACGGTTCGTGATCGGTGGCTAATGGCTATTTCCCTTCGGTACTATCAATATTAGAAATCACAAATGATTTCTAAAGTCGTGTACAATATTACAAGCCCAAGGACTGTAATGCTGTGCTGTATCCTTTCACAGGCAATAAAATAGACCATATACTCATTCGTTTTGTCGTTCATCAGGTTTCAAGACTGGTAAAATATTGTTTATTTTCCATATGCAGATAATAATATCGAGCTCAGATATTATTGAAAAATGGTGATTTAAAGTAAGATATATATAAGAACGTAATGTTAAACATTTTATCTTCATTTTAATTGTAAACATTTCCACAAAATTAAAAATTGTTAGTATCCATTACAGTCTCCTTTCGTAAAATCCCATCTTTTTTTGTGTATTATAAACTTTTCATCAATTTTGTCCGACAGCGGCGAACAAGCAAAGGAGGTAATGTGTTTGGCCCGTCCGTTTCTGGGAGTGCACCAATTTTTTGAGCGAACGATTCATAATATTTTAAAGTTTAATGACTCAAATAACAGAGAGATTCAGGAAATTTTCCTCGTTATATTGGCCATTCTTTTGCCAAACGCCACTGTATCTGTCAATGGAAAGTATGCATCAGCTATTACGTTTTCTTAGGTGTTACTCTTGGTAAATAGAATTTTGATGTCTTGTTATTTAAAGATGATTTTACCTTATTGGTACATCGCATATGTATGTGATACGCAGTATATGGCTGAGTTGTGATAATTGAGTTATTCTGGTACGACTAGCATAATTATTGAAAGTTAAACCTCATAACATAGAAAATTCGTTCAGTAATGAGAGAGAATAAGAAGGTAATAGTTTAAAGGGGGTATGGTCTCAAGTTTGAAGAGTCCCTGGTGCCACTTCTTATTTTTTTAAAATAATAAATATTACTAGTTTACCCCTGCAAGAACTCTCGCATTCGATATCAATCCTTCTCTGTGGAAAATTCGAGCGAGGTTTCGCCTGTGTGTTATTCCCAAAACGTTTAAGTTAGAGCTTTAAAGCACATGGCCCGGCCTTTTCCGGAACAATAAGAAAGTCGAGAGTTTTTTATTATAATAATAAAAAATGATTAATTTAGATTTGATCCGTTCCTAATTCGTGTGCTATTTCAAAAATGGTTTGTTTTTGGACTTTAAAACACAGACCCTAATCTACGTTCCCCGTGAACGTACTTAGATATCGATGATTGTGCCGAAATCTATAAAACTCAATTTGCACTTACGCCGACTTACCTCTACCAGAGTTTTCAAACCTCTCACATTTTTAAATGGCATTTATTAAAGTTCCAGTAAGGATTTAAGAACCGAAATTGAGATTCGTCACTTTACCATGAAATTCTCCTTCATTCGATACCTCATACGGCAATATCCATCGCTCCCGAGAACCTGAAAAGGGATCTATAATACCCTAATATATATTATGTGCGATGTTTTTCTTGAAGAGCAATAATACTATGTCATACAAAATATACAGAAAAGACAAGAACAAAAATACTATAAATGAAACAATAGAACTGCTAAAATTAAATAAAAAAATTTAAAAAAATTTCCAATTAGATATGTATAAACAAAAAAAAACAAAAATATGAATCGATATAATAAAATAAAGCTGATTAAATAATGACAAAATAATCCGAGCTGTTCTCTATCAGCCGCGTTACTGGGCTATATCTTTCCAACGCAACATCCTACCAACAATTTAAATGAATGCTGGAGCTTTCCATATTTATTTATTTTTTTTTAGATATTTTATAGGAATAATTTATTTTTACTGAGTACTTAAGCATTTATCACGTCATTATCGAGAGCTTATAAGGCAAATAAAATAGATTTTTTACACTCTTTGAATGAGGAACAATAAATTCACTGTAATTACAAGTATTGTTTAGAAGTGAATTCGTTACTTGCATAACGAGGAGAATGGCATTAAATTTTTTAAGAACTCCGATTTATAATTGTGTCATGGGAAGTAACATATTTCGTATAAATACTACACTTCAGTCTTTCACATTCATCTGATATTTAAACAATTTTAATCAAAACGTTTAAAACAGTGGTCCTTCAATTTTTTTAAGAAGTTTCCTCATGGGAGACAATGAACAATGGCCCACTGCCAATAACATTTCAAACATAAGGTCACATAGCTCATTATAAGGCTAAACATTTTCGGGATCTCACTATCGGATATTTTGCAGGGATAAAATGTCTAATTATTAAAGCCCCTTATCAGATATGTGCTTGAGATCCAGCCGATAGCCGAGGGCGTTAGCTGCTATCTTACCGAAATGACCTTACTTTCATTCACGACTTTATAAAACTGGCACAACATTATCGTGTATAAAAGCTCGTGTTCACGTTGGAAATTAAATCGCAAAGCTATTAATGGCGTAGCAAGTTAATTAACTATGAATAGAAGTTTTACCTTTAATATGATTTTTTTTATCTGCATTATATTATTTTTATTCGGCTTGTATGCATCTCATCACGCAGCAATTTTTAAAAAGGCTCACACATTACAATATTAATTCCAAAACTAAATTTCAGAAATTTTAATGATCAATATTTTTATTCTTAATATCTTGATTAGCATATAAATTAAATGAAAAATATTCATAAATCTCTCTCTCTCTCTCTCTCTCTCTCTCTCTCTCTCTCTCTCTCTCTCTCTCTCTCTC
>NW_027110578.1:342232-349507 GCF_000696795.3 Halyomorpha halys
GATAGATAGATAGATAGATAGATAGATAGATAGATAGATAGATAGATAGATAGATAAGGATTGAACTAAAGGGTTAAGATCATTTGAAAGGTTTATATGGAATTTGAGAATTTGGATGGTATGAAGTCAAGGATAAAAGTGATATGAAGGTCATGGTGTAGTGATATGTAGGAAACGTAATAGGGTGCATTGACTATGGTTCTAAGGACTTTGGATTGAAAGGATTGGATACAACAGTCCGAAGGTGTAGTTGTTCCCCAAAGTTCAAGTCCGTAGGAACAGATAGGTTTGAAAAGACCTGGTTATTTTCATTAATGACCATGTCAATATGTTCATTTACAAGACATATTTGTCCTTGCACATAAATATTTACATTTATCTTGCGTCATCAAACCACAGATTTAGTTTCTACATTTTTTCCAAAATATATTTTTTAACAAAGCTACTTGAAAAATTAACAATTATTCCTTCCACAAATATGTGAACTTATTACTTCTGTTATCTTATATCGTAGTTTTTAATACTTCTTAAACCTTATTGATATTAAATTGGCTACAAGGTAAAAATTATTTTTGGAAAAATGTAAAAATACATAAAATGTGCTAGTCCATTTCTACGTAAGGAAGAGTGCGTAAATTGAGAAAAAAACTCGTTTCTTGCATCTATTAATAATTTATAACAACTGGTATTTAATGAGGAAGTTCTATACAGTTACAGATTCCGTTTAGCCGTTCATTGGGAATACCCTCTGGACGCATATAAAATAAGAAAAAAAATATGTATGCATCGTTTCGTTTAGTTCCGTGTTAATTATTTTATATTAATGAAGAGTGAACGAAATTATTTAATTTTTTTTGTTATTGTGTAATATTACATTCTATCTTATATTTTGACAACGGTAATACTGATTATAAAGCTCATTCGTACCATATTTACAAATATATAAATTCAATGAAAACAAAATAAGAAAAAGAAGAGAAGAGAGAGAAAAAAATTAAACTTAAAGTAAACTAATATCTTTAAAAAAATCGTTTGTATTTACAATAAGCCTATGGAACACTGAATCCAGCTGTTCCTCAACTTGCGGAGAAGGGATCGGAGAACTCTGGAAGATCCTGGCCCTTCTCTCTCAAATGCGTCACTTGTAATTTAAATATTAATTAATCGAAACATTAATTTAAATATTAATATAATAGATGAAAGGCACTGTTGAGTTTTTTATTTTAACAAAGTGTTATATCTTTAAAGCGATGGCGTATTTAAGACGTTGTGATATAACATACTTTCATACCAAATTTCGTTTTACTCAGCCCCTTTTCATCAAGTTAAAGAACATATTTTCTACTGCTGTTAAGTAATAAATACTTAAGGACTGATTAACTATGCTTAAAAGACGAATTTATGCCAATTTCCGTTAAAATGGCTTTTTAGAGAGCTTATGACCCAACCTTTTATGACTATTGGCTCATACAGTCCTAAAAGAGGGTATTAGGAAATGTGTGGAAATGAATCTTGCAAATTCAGCTGATTCATCCTACAAAACTGACCTTTAATTAAAATATCTTAATGATATATGGCAAACTAATTAGTAAAAATGAGTCACAGTAGAAAACTATTAGGAAATATAAATGCCTAAGGAATCATTACTAGGATTTAAAAAATATGCAAGCATAATTCATTAAAATCAGCCCTACTGTTCTATTGGGCTGATGTTATGGGCATTATTAACTCATAAAATATGAATTAAGAGCCTAAAAACATTGCCTATGAAAGTACATCCGATAGAGCTTTGTTCAGGAGATTATAATAAATTTAATAAATAATTTATAATTATTTAGATTAAAATAAATGAATTAATATGTGTTCCAACTACTTTTCGAAACTTAATATTATCATTCATATTAAATGTTATCAAGCAGTGACCTGGCGGTGAGTGTTATTGTTTCGTAAGTTCCGATTATCATTCATGGTGAAGAATTAAGGTAATTAACCAGAGTTTTGTGTAACGTCACTCTCAATTAAAAATCCATTGGTTTCAGATCTGAAGAGTATGACAATAACACCGTTAGGCCACTGATGGAGTGGAAGAAACATGTGAAAGCATATCTCAAGATAATCGCTTTAGGCAACATTTAATATGAATACTAATGTTCAAATTTCGTTAATAAAGTAGTTATAACATACATTAATTTATTTATTATAACCTAAAAAAAACATTAACGATAATATTTTCATGGAGATTTTTTTTCTAATTTTGAAATCGTTAATTCATATTTTACGTTAGGACACTTGACCCAGAAACGCCCTAGGTTCTAAGGTTGAGTTATCATGCCTAAAGGAGACCTTTGTATTAATTGTAGTCAGATGTTTTCGTGTTATTCAATCGATTTGATGACTCTACATTTCATAAATAAAATAAGTTAATACCATCCTAAGAAATACTTCACATATTATTGCGAAACTTATGTGCCAACTAGCTTCAAATTCAGCCGTTCCGTTTTACAAAACTTATTTATCATCAGATGATCTCAATGATAACATCACATTGCATTGTCAGCGGGTTTGTGCATTTGTCCAAATTTCAGCATTATCGGATAACTTTTTTCTTGTACGCTGGTTGAAATTCCTCCCCTTTTCAATTTGGAATTTAGTTATTATTTCTTGTGTCTATATTACACTATGTGAAAGAATATTATGTGAATAGAAACTTTTCACGTTTGTGAATTGGGAACCTTTTAATTATTGTTTAATTTACAAATATTAAAATTTATTACACCCTATATATTCATGCTCTCCCTCCAATAAAAAGTTTGCATCCCCTTTTGTTTTGTTTTTTTATATTGTTCTCTCTTCCTTTTTGTTGCTCCTTTCATGGATCGTAAAGTAATTGGTGTTGATTTATTCTCCTAGATCCTTTTTCGAAATGTACTTTAAAATAAATCGAGGAAACGCTACGTCGATCTCGACTATTACAGCACTAACTGTTCAAACGGTCTAAACTTCCAATTCATTTCAAATGACTGATCTACATGACTGTAATAAGGCCAATCTTGACATACAAAGTTGAGCTCTGTGCCTCCACTAAACCTTCGAATTCCTCTCGTATCCAATCCTTACAATCTAAAATTATTCGTGAAATTCTCAATGCTCCATACTTTGTCACAAATAAAATCATACATAAATACCTGAATGTTCCAAATGTAACCAACCTAGCTCGAACTAGATATTATTTCTTCCATTATAAACTTCCTAACCACCCAAACCCACTAGTTTCTAACCTAGCTTCTTCTTCCATTCCTGACAATCCTCCGAGGGGGACGCCTGAAAAGAAATGGCCACGAGACCTGTTAATGTAAAAACGTCATTAGAATGCTACCAATGGGTAGTTTCTCTACACGCCTGTATCACACCATTATAACTGAAATAAAATTTACTGAATGTATTATTATGTACATCTGTAAATTTGAACAAAGATATTTAAGAAAAATAATAATATATCATAAGTATTAGGGTATAAAAATACTGCAGTTAATACAGCAACTACACTAATAAAAACAAGATATTTACACTTCACATGTTTTATTTATCACATTCTATTATGGTAATTGATAAGTATATGTTATAATAATTGCACTAGTGCCTTTTCCAATTATAAATGAAATGCCAGGGATCGAGAAATACAATGACTTCATCTTTCTGTCCGTCCCTGTCTGTAGAGAAGTCAACGGAGTATATGAAGAAATGAGCAAGTACAAGGATATTGTGAGAAAGGTTAGAATGGAAATATCGTGAAGAGATTAGAATCCAATCATTAGGGTAATTTAATAGCTACGGGATTTTCATTGCTATCTGCTGATGTCCATTGTAAATAAGAATTCGTAAACATTTTGGATTAGAAACTGTATACCAATTTTAAAAGCTTAGAAATAATTTTTAAAAAAAACTCAAACTGTAATAGATTCAAGAGTGTAATGTGGTGTAAATTAAACTGCAATGTAGAATTTTCCAGGGGAAATTACACCCTTAAAACGTTTTACACATTTCGTTCATAAATTAGATGTTTCGAACCTAAAACTGTGCATTTCCAAATCTAATTCCTGGTATAAGACAAATTGTCTAATTCTCATAAAAATTAATATTGTCAAATTATAAATCATCGTTACCTTTCTCGATTTCATTAGTTCATCTCTATAGTATTCAGACCTTCTATTTATAGTTCAATTACAATCTTAATCGATACCACTGATTTATAATTTGATAAAGTGAATAGAATGTAAATTAGACAATTATTTTCCAAGAGTTGAATTGGAAGATTTAGACCTGAAACGTTATCTAATTGTGAGTATGCTCAGCCTCCACTGGCTCATTACCAGTGATGCGATGCGCTGGGATCTTTTGAGCTCTTCTCTACACGTGGGGTATAGAGTGGGCTCAGGGATCCTCAGGTCGATTGTGTAAATATTGTATATATTATTTTATCATTATGTTATTTTATTTATTTATTTTTCATACAGATATTTTGATTATGTTCATCTTGTCTATTCTTTTGTTTGTATATATTTTAAGAGAGTTTTTTATTTTTTTTTTTTTATTTTATTTTGTTTTTATTTATTTTAGTATGTATGCGATCATTCATCACTATTACCTATTGCCCACAACTGTGTGGCAGATTGTAATATGTATCAATAAATAAATCTAAAATAAAAAATCTAAAAATTTTAGAGTAAAATTTGTATGAAGCTTCTTTTTTTTCGGAAATTGATACATTAATACATAACCCTTCCCAAGATAATTTATACAATTATTTTTTTTAAAGTAATGGATGTAAATTTTTCTAAGGAATTTCAAACTTTGTTTTTATAAGTGGATCAGAAGCTTTTAAATTGCATTAAACTATTGTGATAGTTTACGAAAGTGGATTACTGATTCTCTAATTTTGCCTCTAAGGAAGAATCTTCTTCTATAGGCATAGCAGACTCTACCCTTGGCCTGATCAGCAACCACCTATCATCTTTATCTGAGTTTGTAGCAAAAATCTTCAGTTGCCAAAGATTCTGCCCCACTCCATCCACCCATCGAATCTTTGTTTTTTTCTTGAACGAAGTCGCCACTCTATGCTCGCTCATCTCCAAAACTTTGATAAAATGTCTTTGTATTTTGATGTAAGAAAAGATGCTAATTTCCTTCTAGAGCCGAAACGGTTCGCTGTTTTTTATTCGTTTCGAACGACATGTTATATTATCATGCATGAATCATGATGTTATAATATTCTACTGGTTAATGCCCCATTATTCCATAGGTGAGGGAGATCGAGAAGCGATGGTGCCCAACACGACCGAGGCTGCGAGTGCCGCGAATGACAGTTCTCAAGCAGCCGGCCCAACTGCCCCCGCCGCCCCTCGGCTTCAGGGAGGCGAAGGTGACCCCAAAGACGGTTCCTCTCCACATCACCTGCGTCATCGCCACTTCTCCTTCCCAGGCTGTCAAGGAGGGTCTCCAGGTAATATCTCAGAACAGGAAGGAGAGGTCTAGAGATGTTATACCGTCCAAGGATTGGATGTCCGAGTTCCCGGAGCTACTGGAAGCATGGGTCAAGGTAAGAAGAGTGTTCCTTGCAAAATCTTAATAAAGAAACATTATATAAAACTAATATTTTGTTAGTATCATCTGCTTCTTCCCACATTAGGAACATTAGAATGATTTATATTACTTTTTTGACAACGAGAAACCATTGTCAATATACGCATTGGCACAAAATTGTTTGCTTGTTTGGTTTGACTGCACTTCTACTAGGGTAAAAAAGACGTTAATCCTAACGGCTTCCAACCTTTTATAGACAGATTGGGAAGGTCGATATTTATACCATTAGTCTACCACAACATAGAAGTTAATCTTCCCTTCTTCCTTTAGCTTTTATAACCCCTCTCTTTTCCAATTTAAAAATCAGCAGGATTTTTGGAAATTTTATTCATATATAACTTGTGATGTTATTATAACGTTTTTTAACATAATTTTTTATTAGACAGAGATTTCAACCCACTTTGCTCATGTCACTTGATGCGTCACTCGAAATCACTACAAAAGATTACAATAATATGGAAAAAAAAACTTAAGAATTAACAATGTAAGGAAATAGAATGAATTTAAATGTTTACTTGTACAACTGTAATTAGGCTATTAGGTATCGCTTTTCCAAAAAAAAAAAAAAAAATCATTTGCCTCACTTTTATAAATTCGAAATGATTTTTATCTAGTACCCATCATTTTAAAAATATAACTACTGTAAGGGCCGGTCCAATACATAACCATATTAAAAATTAAAAATCTATATATATTTTTTTTTAATGCATTTAAATGTCGAATATAATTAAAGTTGAGAATTTTTATTATAATAATTAGATTGATATGTTTTTCTATTTTGTTAAAAGCACATAGCCATTGCCGTTCCGTACGGCTGCTCCTGTGACGATATTTATAATAAAGTAGTTAGAATATAAATTAATTTATTTATTATAACCGAAATAATTACAGACAATGAAAATATTTACACGTAAATATATCCTAAGTTATATAACCAAAGCACTATTAGACTTTTATGCTCATAGAGATTTTTTTCTTATTTTGCGATCCTTAATTCATATTTTTACTGAGGCCACTTAATGGTAAAATATCCTATATTATAATTTCATATCAGATTATAGTGTACGAAATGTTTTTAGTTTTAGATTAAAATATATATAAAATTTCTTAAAGATTAAAGGAAAGAGAAAAAAACTCAAAACTGCATCTTTTGATGGCAGATTCTGGAATTCAATCCCGTATCTTGATCTAAAGCTAGAAATTCTTTTTTATAATACATGTATATGTAGTATAATAGTGTGTAAGCGTTTTTTTTTATGTTCAGTGATCTACTTCATTGTTGGAATTATAATAAATAATAAGATGATAATTCTGGGTGCGGTCAGTGAAGAACACAATTAAGTAAAAACGAATATATTTGTGCCAACGTTTCGTCCAGAATTTCAAGCCTTCATCAGGGCTAAAAAAAAAACAGATAAATAAAAGAATATACAGACTGATTAGAACATAATAAAATTAATAACATTATGGATACATAATAGTGTTGAAAGACATGAATAGTTTATACATGAATATATGAATATGAATAGTTCTGGCCGGAACATTGGCACTAATGAATAAGTTTTACTTACTTGTGTGGTCCACAGACCGCACAGTTCTTCATCACCAACCATCTACCCATTTACATTTATCCAC
>NW_027110578.1:349571-368305 GCF_000696795.3 Halyomorpha halys
CTAATTTCAATTAAGTATAAATGTTGTCAAATCCGATATGGCTATGTTTTCGGTACAACTTAATTCTGACAAGGAACCGACAGTTCTTATTACTCTGAACGTTTAAATTGACTATTATTCACTTTTAGTGAGTGTTCCTTCTGCTGTTCTCGAGTTAACGTAACAAAAACATAATTATATGCGCTCGTACTCAAACACCATAGTTTTTATTGTAGGGATAGTTGATCTATAAACGGCAGTTGTAAGGTCACGAGATGCTGTCCTTGAATAACGAACTGCAAGAAGAAGTGTCAGAGAGTTGTTTCGAAGTAAATTCTTTTTATTTCAGAGACATCGTTATTACCTAACAGCGTCCGCTCAATTCAATTTGTAAATGTAATTCTGCTCTCAATATAATGAATCCAATTTTAGCAGCATCAATAATATTTGAAAGCGTAGCTAATGATTATTAATTAAGATGGAAAATTTAAAAAAAAAAAATACGAGGTATATAATAACTGACTTAGAGTATGAACTGAGCTAGCCAATTACATTCAATCAGTCAATCTTTAATCCAAAGCAGTACGATAATGATGAGATAGGGTATTAAAACAATTTCGTAAAAAATAAATAAATAAAATAAGTAATAAACTGAAAGCGTCTTGTATCATATTATTTTTTCACAAACACACCAAGTCTTTTTTACAAACTGGAAGTAGCTTTTCTATCTATCTTTTGTTTTGTTTTTTCGAAATCGCAAAATCCAGATAAGGTCTATAATGATTATTCCATGTAAATTATATTCCAATTATTTTAAATTGGTATTTCTAATCCTGTTGCTGAGAGGTTTTCCTCAAAAATCTATATATCCATATAAGAAATTGAAACCGGTTCTGCTCTTCAGGACAACGAGGGCTGCTTTAAAACAGGCGACAATAACCGAATAATAATACAAATTCAATCCTTTCTACACTTTAATGAACAAATAGTATACTTAAGTGCATTACTATTGCTGTGTTGAAAAAATAATTATCCAAAAAATATTAACGCTAATTACAATAGAGATTGAAGTAAAAATATAAGGGATATGTAAATAAAAAAAATAAAGAATTGTGAATAAAACTGGAAGAGCTGGAAGTTTATAAAAAAGGTAAACCAGCAAAACGGTAAACGAGTGAAAGAAAATTTATCTCATCCATTAAAAATGTTCACGTAATCACTTGAAAAATCAGAACCTCAAATTGCAGACTTGGTAAAGCAAACATAATTGTGAAACATATAATAATAGGTTCTCCTGCATACGGAACGATAATATTAGATCTGAAAATCTAAAAATTTTCCTTTAGACGATTTTCTAAACCTCATGTACAGAAGAGGATCAGTAAATACCACGAGAGTGGGAAACATCTAGTGCGGTGCAAATTTTCACTCACCACACCAGAAGGCATAAATATCAAGTAATTAATTCTTGTTTTTCTAGAGCTATAAAAACTTACATTTTAAGGTATCTCGTGGTTCGAATAACGAATATCAAACCTGCCTATTATACGACAGCTTAGTTAATTATCAATTTTTTTTTTTCGGCCCAGATTCTCTTTGGAGTCCTATACGGCCTAACCATGGTTAGGGGTCAAAGTTTTTCATTTTGTGGGACCGTCACTCAATGAAAAAAGTCAACACCCCAGGCCGGATTCGAACTGGCACTGCCAATAGACATCATATCGTTAAAACTGTGTCTTAAACACTGAGCTACGGACGGCCCAAAAATTCTTTTATTGTTTTATTTTATTTTTATTCTGTTAAATAAAAATAAAATATTTGTATTTATTGTGTAAACGAGTATTGATTGTAAAGGGAAAAGGTAGTGAAAAAACTGTCATTATACAAAAAAAAATGTTGTTATATCATGTGAATATATGTATTGCATATAGGTCCAATCATGGATTGATTGGTATGCTGTGTATTGTTCCAACCCAATGTATTTCGCCAGCAAGGCTAAATAAATTTCTCTCATATTTATACATTTTTATTTCGGTCGAATTTTTGATTTATTTTATTTTTTTTTAATTTTTATTTTTATCGATGAAAAATTATTAATTATTTAAAATAAATAAAATTAAAGATACTTCAGGGGACTTTTTTTTTTAAATTTAGCATTTAAGACCTGTTAATCTATTTCAATGAGAATCAGACCTAGCTGAGAAAAATCATTAAGTTTTGCTTTGATATATGGAATTTATATTCTAAACCATTTTTGAACAATTGAAAAATATGTGTAAAATCGATAATATAAAGAAGGATTTCTAGTTATTCGATTTTATCGAAACAGTTGCTGTAACAATCCAAGGATACATCAATTAATATTAAATATGTTATTTCAGTTCTGTTATTTTGCAAGACTTTGGTCTCGTGGTGTGAAACTCAAATTCCAAATTCACTTCACTACATATTCTAAATTTAGGTCAGTGAAAGCCTATAAAAATTATGCAGGACGCAAATGACCGTTTACGATCGTTAAAACGATAGAGTTTATACTTTTCGATTGTCTTCCGATTGCTATAATTGAAGTAGTAAAATAATGAAAAATTAACACTTCAAAAAATGACTGTTTATGAATATTATTTCTTTAGCATTTGAAATTTAATAAGTATTTACTTTTTATTAATATAATGCACACATCATTTTAGTATGCATTAGATCCTTTTTATTTCGGAAAGGGAGAATGAATGCAAAATTCAAAGATTTCGATTTTTGGAGATCATAATGGTTTTCTAAGAAGGCTTTGTAGACAAAATCTACACTATTCAATCTTTAAAAACTGAACTCACCAAAAGGATGAAACTGTGTAATGTTTAAATATGCCTATAAGCGGGATTAACTTAAATACCTTAGCTGCTTTGGCCTTTAATTTTAATAGAGTATGCTTTGGTTAGTATTTGTCCACTAATGATTACGAAATAGAATCGTGGAATACAATTAGAATGTCATCCAGAAATATTTTATGGTAAAACGTGACTAGTTTAATGCGCACAGTTGTTTGGTTTTGACACATATTGAATGCTGTCATTCTTTAAATTAGCATAACTTATGCAAGGTTAGCTATATCCTATCCTAAACAGAAATTCCAAACAAAAACCAGAAACAACTGTTCTTATATTTAAAACAATCCTCAGGACACTGCTGATGTACGGCTGTGAAGTCTGGGGAGCGGCATGCTTCACGAAAAGGAAAAAACTACAATCTTTTCAAAATAAGGTCCTAAGAATTGCAGTTAATGCTCCTTGGTTCATAAGAAATAGCCAATTGCATCGCGAATTACAAATGGAGCCAATAGAGGATTATATCAAAAAATGGTTCATGAAGTTCCACTCCCAGTTGCCGACAGTTAAAGGAGCAGTGACCTACAACCTGGGAAACCCAACCTCAACCCGAAGACTGAAGCCGAGACTGCTGCAAGACATTCTTTTATAAATTTTTAATAAATATAAAATTAATTCATAGTCACACTACCTCTATTTACTTATTATTATTATTCATTATTATTTTTTTTTTCTCTTTTCTTCTCTTACCTTTTTCAAATTAACTTGTTTCTTTTTACTATAAGAAGGCAATTGTTTGTTTTATTTAAGTGTACCAATATCATTATTTTTTGTTATTAATTTTACTTTCCTCTTTTATTAAGAAGCTATCTATTTCTTTTATTATTTTTTTTTTCTTTTAATAAAAACATTTTATTAAGTTAGGGGTGTCATTTGTATGACTATACCCCCTCATAATTAACTGTTGAAAAATATATATAATATAAGTTATATCGACCATGTAAGGCCCACCAGGCCGATCTGGTATAAAAATAAAATAAAATCTTTAAATTACCATAAAACATTTTATTGTTGGAGTTCCTTTTTCTGTCACTTAGTGTTTCGTTTGTGCGATGAGACGATATTTAAAATTCACTTTTCGCCTCAATATCGTACCTGTCGTACAAAATATGTGCTGACGTACCTTCCCAAGACCCATTCCTAAGGCTCCAGCGAACCAGAGCCTCTTCAGAACGACTGGTTTAGATAGGCAGTTTTGACAGAGGGTAGTTATCAGAAATATCTTTGATGTTTCAGGTTGGCCTGAAGATCAGACCGATCAGTATCGTGCCAATGGTGGAGAACTACGTGAAGGAGACGGACTGGTGGCGAGGCGTGATGGTGAACTGCAGCTCACCGGTGGAGTCGACTCCAAGGAGACCTTCCTCAGAAGCCTCCGCCTGGTCTCTCAGTCTATGGGGAGTTCTCAAAGAGATTGACCGGTCCAGGGGTCATCTCAGGGACTCCGACGAGCTCAACGTTCTGGACTTCATGGCCGCCCTGGTATTCGGAGGCAGGAACGTATCTAACTTCCATACTGGACGCAGGCAGTCCAAGCGCTCAGTTAAGGAATTTGTCATTTTCAGAGGAGATAGTGATTTCAATATATTCTCCTTAGGTTGAATTTTTAAAATGTATTATTGCTAAAGATGCCTTCCACTTTTAAATGTAGAATCAGAAATGCATTCACTTAGTGATTGAAATTAAGAGGATTGGAACACATCAGAACTTGAAACGTTTACAATCCTTTCAATCCAAAACTATAAACGTATAGTTAATTATATTGTTTCCTTATTGAGCATCAATGCCCAAAACCTCAATATTCGTTTTGACATTTATTTCATATATATAAAAGCTTCGAAATTCTGTCAGGACTTCTCTAATTATCTCTAAATCCTCTTGTTGGATTTCTGTCTAGCTACACTAATCCCTATGGTCCTCTTTGTACCTTAATGATTCGTTAAACCTGATTATTCTTCTCTCCTTTACAATTTAAAGGTCATAAATAAATTAGAGGGGTTAAGAAAGGGCTCCTTAAACTATGATTTTGATGAATTTACACATGTACAAAATTCTTGGGTGACTTAATTAATATTAACATCAAAATAGAACTTATTCAGATAGCAAAGAACAGATCTTGTTTGTTTGTTTTGAAAGGGCGTTTAACAGCCTGGTCATCAACGCCCGTTGGTTGTTGGCTTTGGTAAGGCCTAGTTGTTCCAGAAAATCATACCTTAGGGTAGGATGTACTGATCCGCACCAATTATAATTAAATTTATGGCAATTATAATTTGTTTAATAATCGTTACGATAATGGAAAGGATGGTGAAAAGCAGGTAAGTAACTGTTCTAATTTTAAAAATAAGGCAAGATCAGATCTTTACGTTAGTCGTTTATTAACATTTTGCGTGTTTGCATTGGTGCACAGAATATAGTTTATAAACCTAAAACCTGCGTAGGTTGTTAACCTATATGTCAATTTTATTTTTCCTTGGTTCATGATATATTTAGTCAGCTAATTAAACAAATCTAGATGCATTACTTGCATAATAAATGTGTAAGGTATAACTATAACTATGATTAAGGTATAATTTTCCAAATTATATTTCAAAAGTAAATAGTTTAACTACAACAACAAATACTTTGAGCGCATCAAATCTGACGCTATCCTATATTTGTTTAATCTCTTGCATTCTTGATAAAATTCACTTTATACTTCTCTATAAAATAAATATATACAGAGGGCAGTATTTGTGTTATATTACTTTTCCTTTCTCCAACGATTCTCCTTTGCCCAAATTATTTTCTTGATTCAGGATTAAATAATTCATATATTTAAAATACCCACATAAATTGTTAATTAAGTACTTAAATTTGTTTTGGTTTTTTAGAAGGCTTTTGTTAATAAAACGTTAGTCAGTTGTTTCTAAGGTAATTTTACCATAGATCTTCAGACATTTTGTATTTATTGTTGGTACATCCTAAAAATATTCAGGTTAGATGGTGGGGATTTTTTCTTGAACTCTACTGAATTCGCGTGTTTAATAGACCTGAACATGTGCTGTTGATTTAAACTAAAACGAATGTCGTGACTTCATTGTGTGTTTGCAGAAATTATTGAAGTTGAGAATGTCTACAAAAGAATCTCGACGTCAGGAACCTATAGAAATGCGTTGCAGATCATAATTAGCATAAAAGGTTTACTATGACTTAAGGAGAATAATTGAATATATATTTTAGGCGATAAATGCGAAGCTGCCAAAATATGGCCCGATATCGTATTCATTGCGTTTTTGGATTTCTTATATCTCGGTAGCAAATTCATTAACGTATTGACGCTAAAATAAGCGTAATTTACAGATCTGACTATTGCTTCTGGTTCCTGTTTTGTTTAACAGGTACTTTATCCAATATCTTGCTGATTGGCCATATCTTACGACAAACAGATCCTAAGTCAGATACCTTAAATTATTAACATGGTAAGTTCATACTAATATAATTTTTTAAATACAATTCGATATTCATCATTGAGAAGTAATATTTAGTTAGTTTTATCTGTTTAGGATGGTAAACAAACTCATTAAATACGTTGTCTTCTTGGAAAACGTCACTTTCCTCATTGTGGTCGAGTGGTCTTATGATTTATTAACAGTCATAAATGGTTGACCAGAGAGTAAAGGTCAGGGACAGATGCAAAGACTTCACATAGATCAATTCCTCCTCCCTGCCATGGTCGCGAAAGGAAATAAGCTTTTAATTTTAGAATAAAATAATAAATAAGAATAGAAAAAAAAAATCGTATAAGATTTCATAAAGGACCTTAAACAAAGGTTTAGTATTTTTGTTTATATATATATTTAAGTTACCAACATTAATAAAAAGGTACATATTTAAAGGAATAATAAGAAATTGTTCCAACTTATTTTAGTATGCTGTTGTATAGCAACACAATGCATTTAGGTAGCACTTCTTTTTGAAAAAAAGTGTTTATCTTCTCTTGCTACGTTTCGTACCATTCCAACCAAGTTGGGGTTCTCAAAATAAAATCAATTTGAAATAATAATTGAAACTCTTCGACACCTTATTTTAAACTTGCAGCAAAAATTTACAAACTGTAAATAAAAAAAAAAATAGTGTTGGAAAAAATATTTCTTAGGTGATGAAAGGATTTTCTTTATACCCTTCATACTGTAAAGAACTAAATAAACTGACATTCAACGGTCCAATGAACAAAATAACAGCATTATTTGTGGTTACTTTAAAAGACCTTATAATAGAAGGACATTAGGTAAATGTAGTTGTAGTTTGGATATTTGGTTGACATAGAAACTGCTGAATAGTTGGAATGCGACGTTTTTTTACTGGATCTCATATTTTTGTGGTTTCAAATTGAGCAACTCTGGCTTAAATCGATTGCTGGTGTCTGAGGTGAAAAAAAATTTTCATCAATTGCGGGTGTCTTTTTTTTTTTTTTTTTATGATCCCTTTCTGCTCTCTCTCAACTTTTATGGTAATCATAGCTAATAAAAAGGAACCGTAATTCAATATTAAATATTCCAAATACATGATATGTCAAATAATGGAGAGAAATATTTGGGGGATTGACCTTCATGAATTTTAAGCCAATAACTGAAAAATCAAAATTGACAACCTGGATTACCCAACGATATTTATAATTTTTAAAATAAAGATGTATTAAAGAGAGTATTTTATAGGCACATAAAAAAAATTAAATCTAAGCTACAACTCAAGGATGCAGCATAAGGAATTACTGTTACTAGAGCAACGGTTGTGCAAGGAGATAATTTGGTCAGAACTAAGCTCGAACAACTGATTGTTGCCCAATGGCTTGTGATTTTGTAACTCAATAGCTACAAGTAACAGATCCTAATTATCTGGATTCGAACCCAGATCCTTTGGGTTAGTAGTCCATTGCTTTACCTATGAGTTACCCGCTCCCACTACATGGGCACTTATTCCAACGAATAGGAGGTAAGGATATTCATGGGAATTTTAGTGGGAATCTTGAATAGCATCTTTATTATTTTACGTATTTAAATACATATGGTATAAAATAACTTGTAAATGTAACGTGGGCCAAAGATGTCGCGAAATCCCTAAAAATCCTGATTCAATTATTAATACACGAACCCAGACTACCATTCTTAACTGGAGGTATTATTTATCACATCATAATTACAGAAAACCTGTTAGTGCACAAGAAATCGTAAGTGATAAACAAAGAATAAAAGCTTATGCTAAGTCCATGATAAAGAAATGCTTTTTACAAATTTCTATTGGTTGTATAAGTAACTACATTTCAAGTGCAGTGATTGGTTTTTTGAAAATAAAACCTACAATACGAGCCGATTTTGAAATATAGGCTTGTATAGAAAAGCACTGTTTCATACGTATGTAAGTGAAAGTAGGAGATGAAATCTGATAAAATTGATCCTGGGTCTTTTTTACGTCATTAGTTTACTTTCCTCCAGCCTAGGGCTAAATACATTTGCGCCTGCGTAAGTGAACGCACCATCCAGGTATTGGTACTGGTATTTGGTGGGGGAACAAGTCCGGCAGTGGGCCTAGTGGTCCTTTTTGCCAACCCCTAACGGCTACCTGGGTTGCCGCTGCGTACTAACCAAGGTGGGAGTGTCAAGATTCATTCTCCGAGACCGCCATAAAATGAATGTTTAACTGCCTCAGATGGGAATCGAATCCACAACCGAGCGCATTGAGACCTGCGCCCCAACCCGCACGGCAGTCACGTCCCTGAACATCCAGGTAGCAACCCACGCAAATTTAGAAAAATGGTATCAAAGCCGAATTTCAGGTAGTATCTGTAATACCCAAATATGGATTTGAGTACTAGCTAATGCCAGATAATAGTTTAAATGTTAAGAATAGTAGAAACGAAAGACCTGTTATTGATTTTATTTTTTATTTTAAAAAATAAAAAATATATGTATCTTTTGAAAAAGACAATTTTAAAGTGATAAAACGCATAGAACCTAATTTTAAAGTTCTAGAAAAACCTGTAATCTACGGCATTAAGTGGTTTAGCTATTTGTGTGTAGTGGGGTTTCCCAGTTCCGTTGAATGCTTCCCAACAGGTGGTCCACGGTAGACTATGAGATCCACCAAAAGTCTTTGAGGAAATTATTTCTGCGAATATCAAACAAAATTAAATAAAAAAATATTTGTCAATCCCTAGCTTATATGCGAGGAATCGGTTTGCGCAGAAACTTTTTTTTTTTAAATATTTAAATTTTAATATAAATATAACTGATATTGCTATTTACAACTGTACATTTAGTAAATCTGATCTAAGTTAAATTGGAGTGTTACAGGCGTGTAGAGAAACTACCCATTGGTAGCACTCTGATGACATTTTACATTAGCTGGTCTCGGGGCCATCTTCTTTTCAGGCGCCTCGGAGGATTGTCAGGAATGGAAGAGGATGCAAGGTTAGAAACTAGGGGGTTTTAGTGGTTAGGGAGTTTACAGATACATTTAAATTTGAAATATCATGTATGATAGGCTAAGACAGGTATGCGGCTTTGAAGGAACAATAAATAAAAGACTCTTTAGTGGATATTTTTACCATAAGCACGAGTTTCACTGTTTTACTGTGAACATCTATCAAACTCGGCATAAACATTTGCCATAAAATGATACATAATTCATTTTCTCAATGTTGTAGATTTCTATTTGGTTGTAACCTAATTACAACGATGTAATACAATTTTACGTTGTTTTTTTTTTAATTTTATATATTTATTTTCAAAGGTTTCAAACCTTGTGGTCATTTTTTATACGTTATCTAACCTTGAAACTGAGTTCCGTATAGTAAAAGTCTTTGATATTAGTTTATTACGCCCAATCAAATATTAGCATTCAACAAATAGTTCTTACATATTGCCTTTTTTTTAAGAACAATTAATAAAAAAAAATTAAAAACCATTATAATAATCATTATTGTATTTTAACTAATTGGTGCATCCTTACCGCCTGACTTAACTATGTATAAACTATGAATGTTTAAAATTGATTGGTACTATTGCATTAAAGAAAATTAGAAAATAATTTATAGAAAAAAAAGATGGATCGCCTAGAAAAAAGAAAAATTGGTTTTTAACTACATAATCTCATAATAATGACGAAAGGATGATTTAATGTTATGTCAAACCTAATTTATTGTCTCACCCAATTATCTTTAGTAATACCACATTATTTATATAATTAATGCTGTTAATTAACCAAAATTTTGTAAGATAAATACGAAGCACAAATAAAGAAAAAACAATTAAAAGTAGAAGAGTTTAAGAGAATGTCCAAGCAAGGTTACATGGTTCTTTTTTTTTTTGGAATCCGTCCGCTGAACCTGGAAATCACGGAACTGGTTTCTCTAATTTTTTATCATAAGAAAAAATTTTCTTTTGTTTTATTTTCATTCTAAATAAGATTGATATATTTCAAATTCGTTCGATTTTCCGATTCGGTTTTAAATTAGCCAGGTGTAATGGTTATGTCATCTCATTAGCAATGCGCCTACATTTGTGCTGTAACTAAGGACGCGGCCTTGCACTGTCATGGAAATAGGAGTGAAGCAATATCAAAATAAAACGATCTTAAGTAGATCCTTAAACACTCCCTTAGATGTGCACTGTTGGATTTGTCAATGGATATACCCACAGCTCACCACTCTTCCAGGATATGCAAATAATATTGAAAGAACCAATACTCTCATTGATGTATTCCGATTAATGATACAGACCAACTCCGATTAAATACTCCGGTGAGGAAAAGCAACAAAATAAGAAGAATAAAAAAAAAATAATTTTTTCATTTAGTACTATAAACATTTGGTATTGCTCCAATAGGCATAACATTGCTTCACTGACATTTCTGGTTATTCAGTGTGGCACGCTAGTGGTAAAGAAGGTCTGGGATGGAAATGATACAATTTTTCCATACAATTGGTGGATATAAAGTTCAGTTGAAAACATTGGTATTCTAGTACTTTCCATTCTCCTCTTTCTAGTTTATTTTAAACAAGATGCCTAAAACTTTCGTTGCTAAATTAGTTCGTCTTGAAGTATAAAAGTAATCCATAAATGGGGGAAGAGCTCGGTTCAGAGTTCCCCTGGTTGAATATAAATATTGTAAATAGGAATGATATATATGGATACTTTCTGTTAAGTCTTCCCATGTTTGTTTATAGTCTAATTTTTCTTAATTTCTAGCATCCTTCCAATAATATGCTCTTATTTATATATTATAAAATATACATAAGCTGGATTTATTTTGGTCTTGATTCATATTGAATATAAACTTTTGTTAATGTATTTGTTCCTGCATCTATAAGCTTTCCCTGAGGAAGAAATAGAAGTTCTCCAGAATGTTTTCATAAATCAAGGAACTAATTAGAAAATATTATTGTTTGCTTATTATTTATCTAGCGTCCTAATATATTCCTGCTCTAAAAAGAGTTGCTCTATTATGATTTTTTTTTTTCAAGGTAGCTCTTTGGGATGGTAAAGATATATGATATGCAAAGATAAGATGGGATGGTAAAGATAAGATATTTCTGTTTTGATGAGCATGGGTTTGATGTTGATGTTCTGGGTTTTAATAAAGTCTACATCATAAATTATAAGCTCCTTGGTTTATAATTGCCAACTGTTGATTCTCAGGTGCTTATTGTTAATTTGAAGAGGTTGTGCTAAGTGTCACTACATATATAATGAAATAACATTGACATCGACACAGTGTGAACTAGCGGCTTTTTCTTTCATTTATACTCTAGGAAAACTGAGTTGTAAATTTCAGAATTGACTTTTATGCGGGTCAAAATGTAGAATATCAAAAATAAATCTAAAATCCGGTTAAAATTAACCCACTTTTACGGTACTCTCATCAACCAGAAATAATTAAAACTAATTCGAACTCCTTCATTAGCGAAAAATTGGGATTACTAAAGGAAAAAAAATATATTTATAACAAATTACATTAAAAGTGAAATTTCTGTAATAATTTTTTTTTAAAACATAGTTCATACCGTTGTCCAATGTGCATCATCAATAAAATGTAAATGATGTGTTCTCATCTGGTTTGTGAAATCACGCTGAAACGTTTTATTAACATTTGATCGATCCAAATGATTTTTAAAAATTAAATTTGGTCAAAACCACTTTGCTATGTTCCCGTTTAAACTATAAGGATGGTTTCATATTGAATCTGGTCCAGTGAAGTTTCAGAGATGATATGAGTGGAGAATACAACTCACCTTACCAAAAGATGTTTAAATATATATTAATTTATTAATTAATATATATATATATATATATATATATATTTCTCTAACAACAACTACTAACAGCTCCTTCAGATAACAAACAAATAAATATGGCCTCCTAAATGCTCCAGTGCGACGATAACATGAGAAAAAAATTAAGATCTAATTAATTCAAGGGTTTTTCAAGGGGAATTTGGGTGGAGGGTGTGGTCAGTGAATAAAACATTCTAATAAGAAAAACTTACTTTTTATTGTTTTATTTTATATACGCAGTAGGCCTTTAGCAGCGTTCTGGCCGAAGGAGACAGAGCAATACAGACATTTTCGCTTATAAGGTTGGCTCTATTTATGTACGAGTGATTACCTTTTTTTGGTGACATTAGGTCGAAAAATATTAGTTTTTCCTAAATATTTTCTACCTAATGCTCTCTAGAAGTCGAGAATAAAAATAAAATATTTTGTAGAATTTCAACAATAATCAATATAATTGTTTTCTGCCTTGCATGAATTTAAAAATAATCATACACCAATCGATTTTATTTGTCTGTGTATAATAAGCAAAAAATATTGCTGAACGTATTGAATATTTAAAAAATTATAAAAACCAAAAGAATCTTTCTGTAAGCTGGGATTTTTGACGTGACAACGTCTTATAAATCATTTTGCGGGATGCCATGTTAGAAAAAGTGTCCCGTAACGGAAATTGACTTCGTTTAACATATGGATATTATATCATATGTATAAAAATTAATTAATGTATAACCAAGCAAAAATAAATATCTGAATTCAATATGTGAACTCTTGGCCACTCGTCCATAGTCTCTGCTTGTTAGTTTTCTTTATTAACCATACCACCTTGAAAAACTTCTTGAATTTCATCTGTGATTAACAGAATTCACACCATAGAGGTGATTCATTCTAAAATAATTGTACAGGTAAATTGTATAACAATAAATATTTTTAATAACTTACAACTGGAACTGTTGGTTGGCCCTTACATTAACTAATTAAAAGTATCTCTCTCTAAGTTTCCACATGTATTATGGCTATATATTGTGTTTGTGTCACAAAGGTAGATCCTGTTGTGTTATCTGATCTCGAACCGAAATATTGTGGTTATGGCAGAGTTTAAGTAGTCAAAACATTTCTTGATATTTTGATGGTATTGTATTTCGTTTGCGATATTTGGACGTTGGTAAGTCCAGGGGGGCGTGTCATTTTCTGGTTTGCTTTTAATTCTGTGAAAGTGGCTGATAATAGCTCACTAAACAATTTTAGTAAAGTCTTGTTCATCTGTTCTTTCAGTAATCAGAAATGTTGGGCTAATCGGGTATCTTCTTTATTTTCGGGTAATATAATGGGGAAGGCCATTTTCTTGTAGCCTTAGGGCTGTTTAGGTCTATGGGGTCTCCCGTAGAAAAATCAAAAAATGGATAAATAGGAGATAAAATAATCACGAAGAAGAAAAAAAAATAATAAAATAAAATATAGAAACTAAATGTATACCTTATAATATAGGGGAGAAGAAAAAAAGAAGGCAGGAAAAAAAAAATATATATAAGGAAATAAAATAATTTAGGCTTAGCTGGTTGGATGCTGTCAGAGCTAGTAGGATGTCTTTACTCTTCTAATTCCAAACACTACCATAATAAATTATTTTAATTTCGATTTAGCAAAAATTACAATTAAACAATAGCCAAAATCGTCATGGATAATGTAAGAAATAAATATTGCATCTTTGATAAGATTAGCTACAATTTATCACAATTAATGTCTGCCTAACTCCGTTTCATTTTTTTATAAAGATTACTTATTTCCAAGTTAAATGCACAGGAGTGGCCGCGATCTAAGCGGATACATGTTTTATTATCAATATGAAAATTGCTAATTAAGAAGTACAATATTAGTGAAAAACAGTGAGGTAATACTCTCTCATTTATCTAATATGAAATAATAATATAAAATACAAATCGTGTAATATAAAAAAAATATAAATAATGTAATAATAATAAAAATAAAAAAATCAAATAATGTAATATTTACAAAAATACAAATAATGTAATAATAATATAAAAGGGATTAGCAAATCCGAAGATTCGATACCGATTCCACACACCTACTAGTCGCTACTACTATACTAATACTACTCTCCCTGCAAACATAATTCTCTCCAACAATAAGAATACGAAATATAAAAGGGTTTTTTGAACATACAAACCCTGCCTCCTATTTAGATCATATATATTTTTATTTTTTCGTCGGGCCAAGATTGAAGTCATATACTGCCTAACTATGGTTGGGATCAAGTATTATATTTTATGTAACCGCCACTCAATAAAAAAATTCAACGCCAGAGGCCGAATTCCAACCGGTGCTGCCAGATCTCAGATTGGTAAGACCTGCACCTAACCACCTGAGCTACTAGACGGCCCATTTAGATCATTCTACCATAATTGGACCATTCGGGCTACTTGCTATTTTAATAAATAAAAAACAAAACGTTTTCAATAAAATTTGCTCCGGAATATTAGAAAATTCTATAAATGCTAAAATAAAAATTTTTAGCATTAATAGTATGTTTTATCAGTATTAATATTATTTTTTTCTATTTCCAAAATGGTTACTTGAAAAGAGTATTGTCGCCAGTGTTATCTCTCAATGAACAGACTGTAAACAACAAAGTCCTTTATCATATTCGTCTTTGAATTTAAAAAATCACCAAGGAAATAATTGTGGCATGTAACATATTATTGGAAAATAAAGTTTTATTACATATAAAGGGTAAAGTTTTTGGTGAGAAACAAGAGCTTTAATAGTTAAAACTGTTTTTTATATATCCTAGTTCTGTTTTTTATATAACCTATATTATATATTTAGTTTTTATATATCTTACTATGGCTAATGCACTCGGTAATTAATTATTTTTTAAATGAAAATTTAGTGTGATGAAAACAGAATGACTTACACTACTTTTGCTCTCAACGGCTCATATATACCCAATCAATATTAAAATTAGAAATGTTGTTTTTACTAATTTTATTATTTCTTTTCTTATAATTTACCAAATTGGTTGGATTTTATGTTTAAGTAATAATAATTTTTTAAACAAAAAAGGATTTTTTTCAGTTTTATCATCACACAGGTGTATGTTTTAATTACAGTTTTCTCATTTTACGAAAAGCCATAGACTTTTGTATCCAGGATTTATGTATGTTCTATGTTGAGTGATACAGTTGAAAAACAAAAATATTTGAAAAACGTCAACTAAAATTATTTATTTCTTAATAAATATTTTTTTTTAAAAGTCAAAATGACTTCTTAATCTTTATTTTCAACCACTCGTCAAGTTTTGTTTTTTAATTTCCATGTCCTTGATGTATTCATAACATCTACGTATTTGTGAATGAGGAGGCTGAATTTCTTAGGGGAAAATACTCCCAAAAATCGATTTATAAATTAATGAAAAACCTTGAAAACCTTTGTTTATTTGTACATTCAATTAATTTTGACGTAGCTATCACATTTTGTCGGCCGCAAACTGCTTTAAAATTAACGATCTGGAAATTACGTGAATTTGCAAGGAATGCGATTATAATGGTTAATAAACAAAGAAAAAAAAATTGAAAAGACTAACCTAACATTAGAACTCGGTCTAGGACCATATTATAATTTCCTCTAGAAGCTTTTTTAAAAATGAAGAGGTAATAGGCCTTCTTCATTTTTAAAAAAGCTTCTAGAGGAAATTATAATACGGTCCTAGCCCGAGTTCTAATGTTAGGTTAGTCTTTTCAATTTTTTTTTCTTTGTTTATTAACCATTATAATCGCATTCCTTGCGAATTCACGAATAATGAGAACATTATCTTTTGCTGCCATGAAAAACAAATTTGTAAACAATTTTTTGTTTTATTGCCCGAAATAAAAAAAATTAAATAAATTAATGTAAAAAAAATAATTGGATACCGAAAAATGGCCAAAAATGAAAATTCACTGGTGTAATGAAAAACCTAAAAAGATGTTCATTATAAAACAATTCAATTTATTTTATAAAAATGTATATTTACTTTTATTTTTCTTCTTTTTTTTCATCTTTTCAACACTGTTAGTCTTAGAATTTACTGTTTGATCAGGGGAAAAATACTTTTCTGAAATTTTCCCATTTCCAACGGTAATACCTAAATTCTCCTTCATGTAAAGTGTCTAAACAACATTCTATAATTGCTTTACAAGTCACATCTTTCAGTCATGAATTTCAGTGGTAGATCACCTCAACAATGTAGCAATTCATAGCCATTAACATCACAATGTAAGAGGAAATCCATAATTTTAAATAGCTTTTGTATGTTAATGATCGATTAGACAAAGTTGTAACACTTTTGGGTGAATTGAAGAAATGAAATTTAACCTTCCCATTTATACAAAAGAACCTTCACTTCGGTGGACAATAAATGGTTTTCATAAGTTTTCTCTAATTATTGTTAACATTTAAGAAATACTGAAAAGTGTACACATTGTAAAAGGTACAATTTGTTTACGTCAATAAGCAAAATCTTACTCTCCTCTATAAAGTATCATAATACAAAACGTTATAATACATAAATAAAAATATATAAAGAAAATTTTCTTTATTTAATTAATAGAAACGGTACTTGGACGAAGGCCGTTGGCAATTAAATGACCTTTTCTCTAAGATTATGATTTTTTTTTTAATAATTTATTTATTGTTATTTACAATTGTATACATATATACAAATCAAGTGAATTTGCTGTAAGTGATATTATGACATGATACAAACATGTGGAGAATCTACCCATTGATAGAACTCCAAAAAACATTTCTAAAGGAGAAGATCTCGAGGCCATCTTCTTTTCAGAACGCCTAGGAGGATTATTAGGTAATGAAGGAAAAACCAGGTTAGGAACTAGTTGGTTTGGGTGGTTGGGAAGTTATTCATGGAAGGATTGGTATCCGGTTCTGGCCAAATCAGCAACATATACGACATTGCGTCCTGATGGATGATTTGGTTTGTGACAAAGTAAGGAGCATTAAGGATTTTGGACTGTAAGGATCGGATTCGGGAGGAATTTGATGGTTTTGTAGAGCCCCAAAGCTCTACTCCGTATGTCCAGATAAGATTATGTTTTAAAATTCTTTATATGCACATTGTATAGGAATATGTTTTTTTTCTCAGGAAAAAAAGCGTGTGACCATCTTATCTTCTTTGATACAACACATAATGTCAACCTAAAATCAAGTATTTTGCCTATCTTATAACAAAAGTGTCGAACACAACAATAAATGAAAACTGATAAAGACATTCGCCTTTTATGCTGTTAAAAAATTAAGAAATCCATGATTTGCTATTAATTATTCCATTTTGGATTCTTTAACATCAGATTTTAACTCCTTTTCTATTCTGAAGTATTCAAGATGATTATTGACTAAGCCTCTTAGATAAAACAATTTACATATTTATCAATAAAATAAAATGTTATACTATGACCTAATAAAGATTAAAATTTAAAGTGAAAAAACAAGCAATCGACAAGGTCAAGTATTTGATTCTAACAGTTGTTTTTGTGATGTGACAATACAGGGTCGTAATTTTAATATTGATTCTTAGTTCCATTAAATATTCATATGGGAAAGATGAATTGACGCTCATTTCCGGAAGCAAAATTTAGAAAAAAATGCTCAACGTCCGAGGCGGAGATAGTGACGTTAGATGAATATGTCAGGGCGATGGCAGATGATTAATTTTATCACCAAAAATAATTGGGTTAGTTAATTTTCGTGGTGAAATCCTCACTTGGGTTGCGCATGTCAATTTTATCACCATAATCTAATCGTGTTAACAGAGACATACGCATCTTAATTCTTGTGACATGCCATATGTATGTCATAGCAGAGAATCAGCTATACTAGTGTGTGCCGCGGCGGTCGCGGCAATAAACAGTAAATATCGTTTGCAAATTAAGGTTGAACAAGAAATGAGGGAAGCCATATCAAATTTGATTCCCAGATTTGAGAGAGAGAGAGAGAGAGATTTTATTGTTCTTGAATTATTTACAATTTTACAATAAACCATGATGCTCTGAGACTACAGTCTCATTGAGCAATTTAAATTATTCACATTTCTGGGTACAATATAAGTTTTTTGAAAACAAGTACAACAGATAACTAAAAAAGAAAAGAATATTTTTAAACATGTTAACTTCTTAAAAAAAAAGAGATAAAATAAGAAGAAAGAAAAAAAAAGAAAAAAAGAAAAGGCTAATGAAATAATAAGAATGAAACAAAAATATATGCCCTCTGGAAATATTAAATACATAAAAAGATACTATAAATACGAGTTAATTACAAAATAAAATCCTTCTTAAACAAAAGAACAAAATTAAAATAAAATAAAGAGATTTAAAATATAGAATAGATATAAAATAAGATTTAAAATATAGGTACTACCCAATGGGACTGTTGAATAAACGAAATAATCTTCTTGTACATTCGAGGTTATTAAACATAATATTTTCTAAAAGTGACAAAACAAAATTGCATAATTTAAAATCCATATGAAACTATTGAATAAACGAAAATAAAAA
>NW_027110578.1:369075-369649 GCF_000696795.3 Halyomorpha halys
AATTATTGCTTTTGTCTTTAATGGGTTCAAAGTGAGTTTTAGGTTTACTGACCAGGCAAATATTTCTCTTACATCTTAATTTATTTTTTCTATGGATTCGTTAAAATTATCAGAACTCGATGGCATATAAATGATAATATCATCGGCGTATATGTGATATTTACACGATTTAAGTATCGATGAGATATCCGATACGTATAAAAGAAAGAGTAATGGTCCTAGGACTGAGCCTTAAGGAACTCCCGAAACAATTGGTAGAAATTCAGAGACGGATCCGTCACTATCTATCACTGCTTGATTTCATAATGACATATCAAATTTGATTCCCAGATTTGAGAAGTAGTGTAGTGAACATCTAGCCCATCCATCCCATTAATAATTTTAATCATGTTAATCATCAATGGACGTTCACTAAAGTGTTTGTGAATTTAAAATTCCTGTCTAATTATTTTTTCAACTAACCTAACCACATGGTGGTTGCCCAGTCTCAATAAGGATATTACCAAAACAGTAAAAATTAAATATTTTATGTTATCTCAAGGAAATTAGTAAGAATCTGTTTTTAATTTTTCGC
>NW_027110578.1:370229-381741 GCF_000696795.3 Halyomorpha halys
ACTTAGATCAGATTTACTAAATGTATTATAATGTACAGTTGTAAATAGCGATAAATAAATATTTAAAAAAAATTCGCTATTTAATGGGAAGTCGCTTTTAAAAAGGAAAGTTTTCCAATTTTTGAAGCAGGTAAAAAATTTAGAAAAAAATCCAATTTATTAAGAAGGGCACCGCGGAAAAAAATCTGATTATTTAGGGAGCCGCAAACCGAAAAATATTGGGTACCTCTGAGGTGTGCTATTGTTATTATTTGACCGTTATTTTTTCTTTTTTCAAATCAATGAAAAGGTATAGTTAAGTGTTACACAATTTATTATGAAAAAACAATATTTTGGTTATCGTTTGTATTGTAAGTGAAAGTGTCCAAAATTTTCTTTTTCCTCCCTCTTAGCTAACTGGTATTTAAAAATAACTACACTATATACAAAAATATAATATTCCTTGTATTGCTTCTCGGGATTCATAAGTTCAGAATGGGGACTATTGCATAGGGTTTACTATTTTGGTGCTTTTGCCTTCTTATTTACATCGAGTGGAGGTCTGTTCTATTGGGTTTTTTGTGTTTAATGTAGGTTCCAAGAAAGTTCCAACCTCTTTCTTTGACAAGCTAATCGATCAAGAGAACAGATCATATTTTCTAGGTCTTGGTGGTGGGCGAGGTCGAATTTGATGCGTCGTCGACTTTTGTACTCAGGCACTATTCTGCTATCTCTGCAGTCTGTTGAGTTTGGTCTTGTAAAAAAGTCACAATGACGGTACACTATTGAACCTATTGATGGCCATGTACAGTCTCAGTTTTAGAAAGCTGCAGCGGTGTAAATAGGAGGTAGGGCCTATGAGTCTCCTGCCTTACCAGTTTCAGTGTACTCCAAACCTGATTGGAGAAGGTGAGGTGCCTGTGTCACGTGCCATAATTAATTAATTCACATTATAAGAAATAATTATTTAAACAATCGTTTAACAATTTAGAATGTTGTACGTTCACAAATATTCAATAGAAAGATAATATTGTGGCACCATCAGCTTCATCGCAATCTGCCAAGTGCAACCAATTGCATCCAAGTGGATACAATTGGTCCGTCGGCGTTGCAACGACAGACCCTATGCAAGGTCAGGGCCGGTCTCAGGCAGGCCTCGAACTTACAAGAGCGTCATCTTGTGCTCTTGATTTTATCGAGGTAATGGTTAAAATTTTATTTTCTCGGATATTTATTATTTGTTAAACTGATATAAGAACTAATTAATTAAATATGAAAACTTCGTTTAACACTCTGTGGTACATGTCAACCCACATGTTTTGTTACACTTTTTACTAAAGCTTCAGTGCCTAAAATAGTTGGCATATATTCAGTTTGTTTTGTGTAGATCGTATTACCAGCAATGGACTTAATAGAAGTATCCGATGGTTCATCGGCTCCTAGAACCTTAGTGAATCATCCCAAGCAAGGACGGGATATGAACCGACATCCTGAATTTCAAGGACCTCACGTTCGTCTGAGCGGTATTTCGATTGTTCGGTCTTTGAAAAGGTATATTACCTGACCTTAATTAAAAAAAGCAATGCAGCGTTCCATTTGTCTCAAAGGGTGAAACCTTTCCTGCATTAACACCTCAACAGAATAGCACAGTTGAAATCTTGTTTATCTTTAAAATTTAGGTTTGGTTTTAGCAGTTTAGAAATCAGAAATTTATTAAAAGGGTCGTACACTGATAGAAAAAACATTGTTCAATTTTTATACAACTACAATGCTAAACATCATTTTATTTTATTTTTGTTGAAGGTCAAATTGAATCATTTACGTTCAGAATGATTTATTCCTTTTATTAACCCACCATATGTGCATGAAATATTTGATCACACCCTTACTTTCTCTTTAACTATATTTTGGTTCAAGTATTGCTATATATATTTTCATATTTATCACAACTTTTTCAACTGTCCTTTAAAATGTGTTATAATTATTTTATTTAATTTACTGAGTGCAAGACCCACAATTCAGTCCTGTTGTTCCATCTTCCTTCGGCCCGAATATTCTAGGAAAAACTTTGTAGCATTCACTTACCAATATATAACATATAAAATCAGTATTGCGATTGTAAAATCATTCGAATCTATGTTTTTAACGGAAATACAAGGTCATTATTACGAGGTCGAGAGGAATATCGAAAGAGGATGCCAACAGAGCTCGGTCAATTGGTCCGGCCCATTAGAGGCTGGTGTTTGACGAGTTAGAAGATTGATGGTTCTTTCCCAATTTCTTTGTCGACGATCTTAAGAGATAGGGTGACCCTGTCGCTTATCCGGGAGTGTGTTTTAGACCCAAAATACCCAACCACGACGTCCATTTTTAAAAGTGTGGTCCTAAACGAAGCGTCACATCAGAAGACAAAACTATCCACCATGCCGAGATTAAGTCTGCTCAAGCTATGAAGACTTATAGAAAGGTGTCGCATGTGGTGGAGAGATACCCAAAGACACATCCTACAGAGGATTTTTTTTAAATGCGAAGTGAAGAGGCAGAGGCTGGTCACGCTACCGGAGAGACACTGAAACTATGGAAGAAGATACTGCTGGAGAAATACACTCAACAGAAGAGAGAAATAGGCAGTGGGTGGCGAGCCAGAAGGCAACTGTGAGGAAGTTCTTTCCCAACGTCCATTCAAGATTAAAGTGGGTCCTCCCGGACTACTGGGTTACACCTATCCTAATTGGACACGAAGAGTTCAGAAGAAATCTACAGAGCTTCGGAAAGAACATGGACTCCTAGAGCTCGAAGCACTTTACGGTTGAAGATGGTTGAGCCCCCGGCATCGGCGAGCCTCCGGGAGAAGAAGATGAAAAAGAAGAAGTCGACGCAGACTGAGACCAGATGGATAGGAAAAGGCTAATGAACTGGTGGAGGCACTTGGACGGAGGCAGACAATGAAACCTAGACCTACTGCACGTTTACCGATGGTTAAGGTACAGCCGAATCGAGCGCTGGGCTGCACGATAGTTATTTATGCTGTATCGAAAATAATACACCAGCTAGTATATAATTTATGTTATTTCACCTCCTTTAACGATAATAGCTCCTATCCTGCTCGTCAATACCTTACCAATGATATACCTACTTTCTTTCTACTATTTGTATAATCGAAAATATTGGTACAACAAAACAAAGTACATGCTAATTAAGATATAAATTGCGTATGGAAATTAAATTTGTATTAAACAAGTAAACATTTTTAGTGCAGCCACTGATGATCTTGGTCCAATAAACAAACAAGAATATGACTTAAACAGACCTTCACAAGTAGTTTTGTTGAATCATCATGTTAAGCATGGGCAAGTTCCGATTAATCTATTTACTGACATCCATCAATTTTTCTTAAAACAATTTTAAAAATAAATAATGACTATTATTGATGAAGTTAAAAACATATACAACTTGGTTATTCTACTAACCATATGATGACTTGCATTGATTTAGCTGTCCTTAGGCAGACATGAAACTCATAAACAGAGGAATATCTTTTATGCTGGCTTATCCTTCAATCTATTATTTTAAGATTCAGAGTCAATTGAGTCAATCTTTAATAATAATACTTGCATACTTCTCTCTAGTAACGCCCATAAAATCCTAAATCCATAAAATTAAACGAGCACATTACCTCAGACGTTCACATTTTTGATCAATGATCACCTTTTTTTATGAATTCATCCCTTGTACAACTTCAAAAACTTTACACATCAATTTAAATCCATACTATCATTTCAATTATAATATAATTTAATTAAAATATAATTTACCGGATGCAATTTACTAAAGTTTTGTAGCCGTTTAAATCTTTCAATCGAATCACCTTCCTATGAACAAAGTATTCAACACATTGACAAATATTTTATAGCTAGTAATTTTTATTTAAATTTCATAAATAAATTTTTCATCCAACCAACAGACCATTTAAATGTAAATATTAACTAAGCTAAAGGCGATTGAAGGAGCGGGATGGTTGGTGAGTAAGGCATTGTATTATTAAAACCAAGAACCCGGATTCAACTCGGCTATGGTAGATAATTATTCATTCTTTAACTGTATTGAGTTAACCGTGTGGGTTCGGAGAGCCCTCCGTTGTCCAACCACCCTCATAATATGGGTAACTGTAACTGGGAAAGAGCTGGCGTCATCATGAACAAATGACCTCCTTGCAAAATCTTTGTTCAAGGCAGTACTCCCCCTACAAAGTACTGAACCCCTTACCCTTCATGGGTCGTTCCGTTACAGATTTTAATTTTTAAAAGTTATTGATGCAGAACATATGAATGAACTATATGACGAACTATGCCAAAATTTCCTATTTAAAGTATTATGAAGCAATATTATTAGGGTGTGTATTGCACGTATTTTACACATATGTAAGCAATTTTTTATGTTAAACCTCTTAAATTATTAGCACGATCTTATTCCAGTATTATATTATATAGTACCTGCTCAGTCCAAAGGCCTGAGGTGATAGGTTTTTTTTTTTTTGGGAGGAGGGGTTAAGATGGGGTACCCTTTAATTATTATGTTAAAGTGACAAGATGCCCTATCTAGGATCAATGGGACAACCTGACCAGTGTTAACCCTTAAGAGTTCGAACCAGTAGTCTTTCCAGAAGACTGCCCTGGTCTCACTCGGTTACCCCTAAGCCTAGGTAAGCCCTAGACCAGAGATGTCCAGCTAAGCAGGGAGCAGAGCGTGGTACTGGGGTCACACAGCCCGGAGGTCGGCTCTTCAGCAGCAGCACTACAGAACAGGTGACCCATCCGATTTTGGGCACACAGCAAGAATGCGAATCATACATCTCATTTTCTACTAGGAACATAAAAAAGTGACCCTCACTCTCTTAAACCTGTCTCATCTCAGCAATAACTTCTAAATCATCTAAATTAAAACTAATAAGACCAACAATATTATATATACTTTTCGGCCCCCCCCCCAAAAAAAAAAATCATTTGTCTTTCACGCAATATATTTGTAATTTCAATATATATTTTATCTTAATTTAAACCCCTTCTGATCTGAAATACTTTAGTTTGGTTCCAGACATTACTTCTCTATAAACTAGATGGGTTTAAAGTTTCTTCATTAATTGATTGTCATGTTACGCTATTTATGTTTTTGATCATATAAAAACACAAATGTTTAACAAATACTAATTGCTTTTACTCCTCATTGAAGGATTAGACTTGAAATAGACACCCCGAAACTCGATCCAATGAACAAAAATAAACCTGCTAAAGCTAGATTCTAAGTTGATCCCGGAAGTTGGAGTTCAAAAAAAAAAAAAACGAGTAAAATAATCCTAAAATAGCTCATGATCTTTGGAAGGAGTAATAATTTTTCTTCGAAACACAACAAGAAGATAAGATTTAGTATAAACAATGGTACGTAAAAATCGATGAGCAAAAAAAAGTTTGGAGGGACACAATTTATAGACTGTTACTGTATATGTATAATTTATGGTATTAGCGTGTTAGTTTCTCGCAATTATATCAGTTATGATTTGTTGCTAAGAACCGCAAGTTGAGGCAAATACAAAAAATAAAAAAGTGTGCCACACGCTCTCCTTCAAGGACATGGAATGAACAATATCTGTGATCTTATGAGGTCCATAAATATAGTCTTTATGACAGTTGGGTGTTGGAAGGTTATACCTTCCAGACAAAACAAAACGATACTATATTCATCCTACGTCCCATTCATGCTAAAACAATCAGTAATGCACTCTTTCGCTCTTTTAGCTAAGACCAACCATGTTTTAACTCTATTAGAGTTACTTATTTGCGTTCTTATTTTATTGTTAAATAGTCATTAATTAGCGCCATAACGTATACTAATTAAGTTATTACTGGACCTTTAATAAAAGTTATTAAAAACTCTGTTTTTTAATGGTAACTGGTAAACTGGTTTTTAAACTCTGGCGGTAGTAAGTCGACGGATCAAGACGGAACCAAGTCGGTTTTTGCCCTTCTACCGCGGGAATCCCTTTGGAAAAAAAACATGAAAACATGATTTTATTGTTGTTGATATTTACAATACTTTAAATTTACATATGAATTATATAATGTATAAACTCAAGAACGTATCAGGTAGAGAAAAATTACTACAAATAAAAAATCCTAGAAGCAATATAGGTAACAAAGAATATTGGGAAAACAATAAATTAATGGTGTTTAACAATAGCAATAGAAAATAACAAACAGATTTTGGTCATACCTACATATGCTTAACACAATCAGGATGTGATACCTAATCAATTTAATATCAAGAAAAGAAAAAAAGAAAAGCAGATTGCTCCCTCAAACACTCTGAATTGCGATTTTAAGTTTAATCATTCATTTATTTCTACTTGCTAAGAAAGGTTTGAAATTTCCTACCACTATCACTTTTAACTACATAACCCAATACTGCATGTATTACTTCAGTCTATTCTTATTTGATTTTGTGGTTTTCTCGAATCCAATCATTCCAATCCAAAATCCTTCGTAAAATCCTCAATGCTTCTTATTTTGTCACAAATATAATCATACATAAAGACCTTAATGTTCCACATGTAACCGATCTAGCCCAAACCAGATATCACTCCTTCCATTATAAACTCCCTAGCCACCCAAACCCTCTAGTTTCTAACCTTGCTTCCTCTTCCATTCCTGACGATCCTCCGAGGCGCCTGAAAAGAAGATGGCCACGAGACCTGCTAATGTAAAAAGTCATTAGAGTGCTGTCAATGGTTAGTTTCTCTGCATGCCTGTAACACTCCAATTTAACTGAGATCAGATTTACTAAATGTATTATAATGTACAGTTGTAAATAACAATAAATAAATATTTAAAAAAAAAGATTTTGTAGTTTATTCATCCCTTTTCAATATTTATATGATATCATTAATATTTATGTTAAACAAATAGAACCTACCTATGAAGAAAACAAAGGTAATCTTAATTTAAGGAAATGAACGAACAAGCCTTTCAAATTCGAAAGCAACAAAATTACCAAGTTACACAACTTACACGTGGTAATCAGAGGGTTGAAATTATTAAACCAGTTTCAAGATCAGCCACGGGCTTGGCAAGTTTATCGCCAAAGATTAAAAAAAAAACAAGGAAGCAATTATTCATTAGAAATAATTTCATGGTCTTATCGAAAAAAACGTATTTATTAAAGTATTTATATAAAACCAAGAGCAACTGTGAAGTATGAAAATACTGTTATTTCTGAACAACGTCATAAATACTTTGAAATGGATTTATGATTTTTTTCTTAGCTCTGAATAGTTTCATCATTATTGATATTAACATTTTTGTTTTTTTTTTATTAAGAAGACAAGATTACCTCTCTGCATACCATCAGATAGAGATACTAATGTCAGTTGACATTCCGATCATTCCCAAGAATATAGAGGTGAAGATCACCTCTTCTGCAAAGTCGGCTAGTAAGTAAGTATATTTTTTCAGTAAGAAAATTTAACGAATTTAATTTTTTTAAATTATTAAGGGTTTATTCATCTTTTTGTAATTTTTAGATGTAAGAAAATTTAACAAATTTAAAATTTTCCAATTTAAGTAAGGCACGATGCTACTAACTCCAAGGACCCGGGTTCGAATCCGGGTGGACAGAAAAATGTTTTCTGTTACATTGTAGACATGAGTCAACCCTGTGGTTTCTGGAGTCCACCCAGCCTCATAAATTGGGTACCCTAAATTGGGTCAAAATCTGGCGGTCAAGCGTGATTCTGACCAAATCACCTCCTTGCACAACCGTTGGTCCAATAACGGTACTTCCTTAAAAAGTATTACACCCTTTATCCTTCATGGGTTGTAGCAGTACAGATTTTATTATTTTATTTTTTTTAAGAAAATTTAAATATTAAAGAATTTTAGATAATATAATGACGGAGTTCATGCTGAAAGTGAAAATGGATTCTGTATTTATCGTTATAAGATAACTACGTGGCTACCATACCATGGTTGCAGACCATAACAGGCTCTGCTCAGCATTGGGCCATTCCTAGGAATATAAATGCCAACTTTGTTCCCAATATCATCTCTTCTGCTCGACGGGTCGCTGAGTGCAAGTATAAGCGTAGGCTAGTAAGTAAGTATAATTTTTCAGTTAGAAAATTTAGATAATATTTTCGTGTTTCAAGAAGTTCATGTTTTACGTGAAAATCTATTCTGAAATGATCACTGTAAAATAAAAACGTGTTTTTAAAAGTATTATATTTCAGTAGTTCTTCTTATAATTTTTCCTATAAAACTGAACGAACTGCTTGCGGTTTGAAAATGGCCGAAAATAAAATTTAAAAAAGAATTATTAATTGTGGATAATCTTATATAAGAAAAATTAAATATTAATGATTTTAAATTTTAAAAAATAGACTTAAGCTTAGTAAGCTTATTAACAATAAATATGACTCTCTAAGAATAGACTGAATAGGCTTTTAACTTATAATAAAGAAAATGACCTGGGCAGAATAGCCTGCAAAAGAAACTTTAAATTAATGTGAGGAAGAAATTATATTGAAGATGTCCTTGAGGATGGTTAAAATGGCCGAAACGTTGGACTGGTGGAAAATAAGGTGCTGAGACAAAAATGGATACGAATTTTTGATTTATTTAATAAAAAAAAAATTGTAATTATATCAAATGATCTTAAAACAAAGACATAAAATTAAAAAGAAAATACTAATAAAAATAATTTTACTTTAGCAACAACGTTGATTTAATGGTCTTACGTTTTGAAATTATTTAGTCTTTTTATGATTAAATCATAAGCGCAGTATTTATTTTCCTTCTTCCTCGTCCACTCCTCGTTACAAAATATTCCACTCATTTCTCCTGTATAAGTCTAATTAATTGCGATGTTCGTACTTGCCGTACCTTTTGCAAACACTTCCTCGAAGAACGTTATTTTTTGCACATAGAAATGTACCGAGGTTATTTATAATCAGAATAAATAAACTTGGTATGTTAATGGTATCGGGTAGACCCATATAGAGTATACACTTCCTGCTCCGATTCACACAGAGGCGTTACAGCTCTTGTTAAATTCAAGGCATATATCTATACAATGAGATATGATTATTGGGACCACAATTAGTTGTAATAGTAAGTAAATAGCACAGTTTATGAGAACATTACGTAAATTAAGACAGTTTAACATTTGAAGGAATCCATTTTGCGGCAAACAGGGAATAATTATTAATTCATTAATATTTAATAAATATAAAGCATTTTGAGCTATAGTATACTCAACAACATTTTTAGTTATTAATATATTTTTTTAAATACTCTTTCTTTCTCCATTAAGTTTTTAAAAACAATAACGAATTGCGATAATAAAGTGTAATATACCATTAAAAAGCTGTAAGTACAAGGCAAGGAAGAATATTTCTACATTTCTGTCAATTGTTTAAATTCATGATTTTTTCCGAGATAACAGACATCTTTGAAGTATAGAAACTTAAAAAAATCCCATCATAGTAATTTAAGATATTTAGAATAGAAAACCTGAGGCCAAGGAAAGTTTTTTAGCCAGGAAACGATTGCGACCGGCTGATAAAATTGTAGATTAAAGTTGAATTAAGAATAAAGCAGTGGGAAAAGTCACAAATAAATGAAATAGATAGTGTAGAAACATTAAGGTATCAACCTTAACTTAATTTTTTTTATGAAAAAAACAGAAACAAATAAAAAAGACAAATATAATTAAACAATATATTAAGGAGATGAGAAAAGAAAGTAATGGTTATATAATTTAAATTCAGTCTTTGAGAACACTAAATAAACTATAATTAAATCTAAGATATACAATTCCAATTAAAATTCAGTTTCAAAGATATAATTTATTTATTAAATTTTAAAAAATTTCAGACTCCACACTGACTAATATTTATCATTATACTACAAGAAACCTTCATTCATACCAAATCTGGTGTTTTTATCCGTTTTCTCATGATAATATTACAGCTCTAAGCCACCTAGATAGGAGAAGACTTACAGAATTTATGGCGAGACACATCTATTCATTTCAACGCGGTGTTAGTTTTACTAACTATTCCGGAAAATAAACGTATTCCTTGTACGAAAGTAATTCTTTTGTTTATTAAATAAATCAAATGGTATCCTAATTCAGTCTCAACACTCTTTATTATATCAATAGTCCAACGTTTCGGCCAATTCTGCCATCCTCAAAGACAATCTTAAATATAAATTCACTCCTCAAATCAAAATTAAAAAAAAAATTTTACAGGCTATTTTGCCTAGGTCATCAAATTCTAGCCAAAATCACCCTATTTTTTTAGAACTTCATTAATTTTTAAAACTTTAATTTTATATTAAAACTACACTATCCACTATTTTAAACAAACTAATTGTGGATGTATATTTAAGATTGTCTTTGAGGATGGCCTAATTGGTCGAAACGTTATTGAACGTATTGATATAATAAAGAATGTTGAGACTTAATGAGGATATCATTTCATTTATTTAATAAACAAAAAATTACTCAAAATTTATTCAAATTCTTGACACGGGTATTTATCAGTTAAATAAACCAAATATTCTTCATTAATAAAGAATATTGATATAATAAGAACATTGAGACTTAATAAGGATACCATTTGATTTATTTAATTGATAAATACCAGTCTCAAGAATTTGAATAAATTATATAAAGTAATTTTTTTTATTCAGAAAGGATTTTTGAGATAAATTTTTTATTTAATACTATTTCTGGTTTAAGAGAATTTTTAAAAAATTGTGATTCCACTGCAATGTATTCTCAAAATCAATTAAGATTTTTTTTTTTAAATAAAATTATCTCCTATTAATACAAACTAGCTGACCCGGAAATTCTTCGCTATTGCTACATTTGAGGATGTCTTAATGAACACAATTAATATATTGATATAAATTATTCTTTTTATTTTTCTAGTATTTAGTTAAAATTAATAATTTACTTATATTTTATTATTATGATTTCTTAACATTAATTAAACCAATATATGCGGTAAGGAACGAAACAGAAATATGTATTATGTTTTAAAAGCTGAATCGATAATTTTTTTTTTTTACCACAAAACTCAAGGCTCCTCTAATAATAATTTATAGGAACCCTGTGTCCTAGGAATATGTTGTGAGATTAAACATTAAAACCCATATGTCGCCCTTATTTTTGTTAATAGAATTAGTAATTTTTTTAATGGTATGTATGTATGTCCCAAAGTACACAGTAACCGTAAAGAAAACGTATACTTTCTGAGTGACAAATCAAAAACGTTGTTTTGTTTAGATTTGGAGAACTGGAGGATTTTAGTATCTTTAAACCATCCCATGGCGAAAGGGAACGGCACGTAAAACGGTCAGGACAAAGATTCGACTAATCCCTTATATATATATATAGAATTGTAGTGTGCCATTTTGAAAGGCTTAGTTTCAAGTCACCGTAACGAAGATTCACAATTTTTTTTTGTTGATTAATG
>NW_027110578.1:381951-394237 GCF_000696795.3 Halyomorpha halys
ATATATTTAGATGAAGTGATAAGACGGTAACTACAAAAAGCTAACTTTTAACATAAATGCTAACAGCTAACTCCGCTGTGCAATCGTTAATACTGGTCTGATATATTTTTTCTTTTTCTTTAAGACAATTAGATTATCAATGATACTACTGTCATCTATATTCTACATAAAATATGAATAGTTTTTACATAATAACCCTCAGTGTGATTCAATATTAGTACTATATTGAAATAATTGAGACCGATTGGCTTTTCAAACTGTGGTAAAAGATTCTTCAGGAGTGCAAAAAAGCTGAATTTCATTTTTAGTACCTCAACAAACCCATAAATGGATTTTATGAATTAAAAAAAAATCAAATAGCTTCAACATGACTTGAACAATCTTCAACAAACTTGGCAGTGGATTGGGGCTCTATACAGGAAATACAACACGAAACGGCACAATCCGGGTCTAATTGAACAAATTAAAACTTGAGATATATATATATATATGTATATATAGTTGACCGTAAAAACTGATATATAAGAAGATGGTCAGGGTTGCGGTCAAAAGAGAAACAAAAATAGTTTATATCTTTTTATTTTCCGACGTTTTGCCCCACTTTGCAGGGGCTTCATCAGGGCTGTTCAAAGGTAAAGTGTTCAACCTTTGCTCTTCAACCTTTACCTTTGAACAGCTCTGATGAAGCCCTGCAAAGTGGGGCGAAACTTCGGAAAATAAATAGTTGTAAACTATTTTTGATTCTCTTTTGACCGCAACCCTGACCATCTTCTTATATATAAAACTTGAGGTATAAAATAAAACGTTTAAAAAGTTTTTCTCTATTTCAAACCCATTTTCGCGCTTATAAGGGCATTAAATCTAACTTTTGTTGAAAAAACTAAGTTGAAAGATTTTTTTGAATAATGATATATATAGAGGTTTCAAAAGACCCTAAAAAAGAATATGATTTATTCTTTCTTTAAAAAAATTGTTGGCCTACTTTAAGCCACATTATGTTTTTATAATTTTTTTTTTTTAATTTTATATTGTTTAATGGAATCTGTCATGTTTGTTTCTAATTCTTCGGAAAGAGAAAAATCGATTGGTATATAATAACGGAGAAAAAAACGTTTAATTGCGGAGCAACGCACCAAAACCGTCAAAAACCTTATTCTACTTGAAAATCCCGGGATTTCATCGTCTTTAAAAGCTTCCCATGATGAAAGGAAACGTTTTAAAAAAAAAAAAAAAACAGCAATTAAATCTATCCATTAATTGAAACGTTTACTGTAGACAATGATTAGACCATTCCATTTTAAATATATAGATTATAGTTCTTTAAATAAAGTTAGTACGGAAATGAGCACAGCTTCTATTTTACTAATGGGCACACCTATCCTACAGATAAGGAAAGGCGGGCTAGATATAGCTGTCACGGGTGCCGACGGAACAAGGCCCGGCAGGTGCCAATGGGTCCCGACAAAAGATTAATGTTGAGCCAGCTATGGGTACAGTCACTGTCCACTAAATCATTATGCACAGCCGATAATTTAGAGTATGATGGCCGTCAGAGAAATTATCTTTGTGTATTTTTTATTAAAGTTTATCTCTATGTTTATCTTTTCAAATAACCTCTATAATAATAACCTTTATATATTTCACAGCTTCATAACATATGGATACATTATCATAAAAAAACAAAAACAAGGAAATAAATAGATTTAGAGAACAGCGAGGAAATGCAGCTCTGGATAGAGTTTATCCATCTTGAATCATTGTCGGTATTGAATTTCCTAATTATAATAGATAATTAGTCATAATTTTTGTTAAGCATTATTGATTTGCACCTCTGATAGAATATTTTTTCGGCATTTTAACCATTGAAGAGGACAAAATGAGCAGTTCCTCTTTCCGAACTTCTTCGTTTGTAGCAATTAAGGAAGATCTCTTACCCAGCTTCTTTTTAATCTGGTTTTCATATAATGAGCTTGCCAGCTGTTCCCATATCTATCTTTTATTAAATTTAATATTGTAGTTTAATAACACTCGTAAGAAGATATAGTACAGTGAGTTCATCATTTCTCTCCTTTATATGCATAAGTGTGAATGCAATTCAATCTGTTCGTTATTCCCTCGTCAACCTCTAGAGGTTATTCTATCAGGATAATTGATCATACTTCCGTGATAATGATGATGATCTGACAGTTTTAGCAGACGAGATCGATAAAGAAGGCAGAGTATATAATAATTAAATAACGCATATGATATGCCTGAATTGGAACATAAGAGTTCATTAATTAAGATAAGAGTAAGAATATTATTTGATTCTAAATTTTAATATAGAGACTAGGCAAAATTTTTAAGTCTTTATTCAAACAATTCAATGGGCATCGAGCGGCAACATCTTATTGGAATTGACGTTCTACTCTTCCTTCCTTGATTGATAAGATTTAACTCCATGTTATTTAAGTTAAAATTTGCTTCAGAATAAACTGAGATTCGACATCAGTTTTATAAAACAAATATGTGATGTGAAATTCTGTCTTTTTTTTAAATTTATTTATCTACGTTTACAACTGTACATAAAATACAACAACAAAATTTAAAGTAAGATCATAATGGTATGATACAGGCATGTAAAGAAACTACCCATTAGTAGCACTCTTTTTACAATATATGGTCTCAAGGCCATCTTATTTTCAGAAGCCTCGGAGAATTGTCAGGAGTGAAAGAGGAAGCAAGGTTAGAATCAAATGGTTTTGAGTGGTTAGAGAGTTTATAAAGGAAGGATTCATATCTGGTTTGGACAAGATCTGTTATGCAACATTAAGGTCTTTATGAATAATTTTGTAAAGATTTGATACGAGAGTAATTCCAGTTTAGTGGAGCCCCAAAGCAAGCCTCCATATACCTATATAGGCCTTATTATTTTCATGTAGATCAGTCTTTTGTAATGAATTGAAAGTTTATACCGTATGTCTAGTAAGTGCTGTTATAGTCGGAATCGACGTGCAGTTTCCTGTCTTCAGTCTTGCGTGAGGATTCCAAGTTAGTCATTTGTCCAGATGCAATCTCAGATAGCGAATCTGTTCTGCAGGGGTATGATCAATATTATTAAAGTACACTAAAGGGCAGTCTGCAGGTTTACGACGAAGAGTAAAGGTGATTTGATGGGATATATTTTTATCCTCCAATTTCGGCAGCATTCTTCGAGGGTTGTGATATGGAAATGGAGAGTTTGGAATACAATCAAAAGGTTATTATTAACCGCGAGCACACATCGACATACCTAGTGAGGGCAGTGTTAGGATTGGTCGGGTTGTCAGCTATAGACAGAGAAAAGGATGGGAAAATACTGTCTTCTGATATAACGAATGAGATCTCCTACTCCCTCTCCAGCGCCTGTAGGTGAAACAACTTCATTCCAGCTATTGTAAATTACAGCTGTGATCTACAGTAGAGACCAATAGAATTCCATACCCATTTTAAGTAAAATTCACATTTTTGTGTAATTCAGATGCAATCTAGTCATAAAGAAAAACGAGACTCAATAATATTTCCTTGGTACCTTATAGGTATTGAAGAGGTTAACGGCTCTGGGTGCAGTTGAGTGCAATTGATTGTTGCTATTAACAATAGCGGCTTATTGATTATTTTTCGCCGGCAATTGAGTAAGCATTCTTTTGTTAGAGTCCCAAATTTTTCTACCCACTAAACTTTTATAACATAATTTACAATTTATTCGTGGATGACTTTTTTTTTATAATTTATTGATTGTTAGTTTACAACTGTAAAAAATATATACAACAAGTAAATTTGCTGTAGGTGATATAATGATACAAACATGTGGAGAATCTACCCATTGATTAGAACTCCAATATCATTTCTAGAGGAGAACATCTCGAGGCCATCTTCTTTTCAGTCGCCTAGGAGGATTATTAAGAAATGAAGGAGAAGCCAGATTAGGAACAAATGGATTTGGGTGGTTGGGAAGTTTATCATGCCATATCCTTCCATCTGATTCTGATTCTGATTATCTAAATCGGCAATATATGGGACATTGAGATCCTGATAGATGACTTGGTTTGTGACAATGCAAGGAGCATTAAGGATCATATGAAGGATTTTGGACTGAAAGGATTGAATTCGGGAGGAATTTGATGTTTTAGTGGAGCCCCAAAGCTCAACTCCGTATGTGCAGATAGGCCTTATAAGTCATGTAGATCAGTCTTTTGTAATTTTAATTGGCAGTTTAGACCGTTTGTCCAGTAAATGTAATAGTATGAATCGACGAGCAGTCTCCTGTCTTTTCAGTCTTGTAGGAGGATTCGTGGATAACTTAAATTAAAAAAAAATCATATTAATAATTCTACCCAGTATCTACTAATTTTTCTGTTCAAACGTTTAATTAGTTTTTTTATTAAATTTTATGAATTATTAACACTATTTTTTTTTTAAATGCATTCAAAAAAATTATTTATATTTTTCAAGATTCTTTTTATTTTTTATTTCGCTGAAATTTAAATTTAATAAAGTAAATCTAATATCCGTATTTTTTTAACGACATTATTTTGAAATCCAATGAGTTGTTTTACTTAAAATATTATTATATCAGAATGGAGGGGCCTAGATATACGTTAGAAATGTAGAATATGTAAAAGAATCTTTAAAAATATCACAATTTTAGTTTTGTTATATTTGATTACTAATAGTGTTATTGTTATTTCATCCCTATTTGTATAGACTTTAGAATTTGCTTTGTTAGTGTAAATTATTATAATTTTTAGTTGTTAGAAGGTAAATATTATAATATAGTGAAGTAAAGAAAAAATATTTTTAAAAACAAAATTACTTCTCCGTTACATTTGTGATATACTATCATTTCCTCAAGTTTCCGATATCATTAAACCCCTATACATATGTGATTATTACAAGACAACCGTTACGAAGTATATCATCCAACAATAATTGTAGGGTCCGGTTGAGCTACGAATAGCCTGGAATCCTGTAACTTTCCCGCTGCGGTGGATGACAAATGGTTTCGGTCATGTCGAATTATTCAAGAAATAAACCGACTTCACATGCTAAGGTCACTTCCTCATGCTAACGAGGGCATTGTCGATCTAAGTTTAACCTGTCAAACCAAACCGCAAAAGGTGTGGGACTATTATAGAAGAAATATCGAATGAAGGACGCTGTACTAGAAAAAAAACACATTTATCATGATATCATAATCTCACATTTATTTTAATATTTCTTATTTTAAAAAATCTGGTGTATGGTGGTGTGTGTATCACACAACTTTAGTGGTAGTAATTTTTTTATAGCACTATTATTAAAGTACACTAAAGGGCAGTCTGCAGGTTTACGACGAAGAGTAAAGGTGATTTGATGGGATATATTTTTATCCTCCAATTTCGGCAGCATTCTTCGAGGGTTGTGATATGGAAATGGAGAGTTTGGGATACAATTAATGAGTTATTATTAAATGCGAGCACACATGTGTCATCGGCATACGTGGTGAGGATAGTGTTAGGATTGGTTGGAATGTCAACTGTATAGACGGTGTAGAGGATGGGACCAAGGATACTACCTTGAGGAAACATAAAATGTAAAACACGCATTTCCGTCGAAAACTCGTATTAGAAATTTTGCATTATCGCAATATATCTCCTTATTAAATATTCCATATATATTCAAGTAAAGCAAAAAAATATATATATATATATATATACATTTATAAAAACATATGCTGTCAAATGCATAATTATTTATTTATCTATTTTTTTTTTAATTTGGGTTGTATATAGTTGATCCAACTATTGCAAAGTTTGGCTAAGGTTTAATTAAGTACTTATAAATTAATTTTAAAACGTTTAAAATCTTAAATTAATGCAGAGTATTCGCAGATCTAGAGGAACCTACCTCGCGATACATTATTCAGTATCAGTATTAATACCTAGTTATCCATTTACACTAAATTTGACACCTTATGAAAAAAAAAAATATAAACAGTATTTTTAAAGTGTTAATGATGGATATTAGTCTGTAGGAGTTCGATCGCTGGGAAGTATCCGTACAATAGACAAAGGGGACAATGCAAGGGCAGGGCGAAATGCCATTGGTTCGATTTTCTTTTTCACAGGAGGGATCCAAGGGCAGAGCTCTGCTGTAATTATCACGCTTATGTCAGCCTGGCCCTACATTGTGTTCCCATTCCCAGATACTCGACCTCTTATGAAAATACCTAGTAATACATATAAATAAAAAAATTACATTTATAATAATTGATGGGAAAGTGAATAATTCAAAATAAATAATTCCATAAACATATTTAAACAATTCTAGAATAAACTATATAAATTTGTAGATACGAATAATAATAATAATAATATTATACAGTGAATTTCAAAACAGATACAAGAAATTTAAATCAACACTATGCAGAGATATTAAATAAGATTAATTTATGAATAAAATAGGATAAATTGAATGTGGATAATTATAATTAACCTTGATAGGAATTTACTAATGAAATAAAGAGGAAAATTGACAAAAATGTAGTTATAATAAATAAGTTGAAATACTTGAACTGAGTGGAGGAAGGTTACAAGCATTGTTGTGATAAAAGTTTAAGGAATAGTGTCTGTGATAATATGATTTTGATTTTGTTTTAAGTGAATATTGACTAATAAGGTAATCAAACATATTTGGGATATACTTATTAACAAAAAAATATCTTTTACCTTATGTTTTTAATGTTTCATAGAAATTGATGTTTTTGACCTGGGCAGAATAGCCTGTTGTTTAGAGTTTTTTAAATTATATAATTCCAAAATTGTATTAAGGTAAGATAAATTATAAATAATAATGTTAAGTATTTTAAAATGTTTGAGGATCATACATGTAATAAAAGCTGTTTTGTAGTAGATTGTCACTGAGGATGGCCGGATTGGCCGAAACGTCGGACTTATAAGTGAAATAAAGGTTTTGAGACTATAATGGATGGAAATGAAATTATTTATATTAAAAAAAATAACATTTATAATAATTGATGGGAAAGTGAATAATTGAAAATAAATAAGTCCATAAACATATTTAAACAATTCTTGAACAAACTATATAAATTTGTTGATACGAATAATAATAATGTGAACCGCTGCAAGGCGTGAAAGGCTGTGGTCCAGTAATTTGTAAGGAAGTACAGTTTTTAGAACAATGTTAATATTTTCAAGATTACGCAACAGTCAGATTTTTACCCAAATTTAGGGTGCCCACTTATGAGAATGGGCGGGTGCCAGGAGGGCTCCAGAACCTTTGGGTGAACGCATAAATATCAATTTAAATAATTAATACAATTTTAAGAATCTTACTAAACACATTTATTTAATGGACCACACACCCGTCTGATCAATGGTAATGTATTTCTATAATTATATAAATGAATAAATATGGAATTTATATAATTGTATAAAAGACAATAATTTACATAAATACATAAATTAGTCATATTAATTACATATTTATTTATATAATAACATATATGAATTACCTTGAATCAAACGAGTTTAATAAAATTAAATGTAACTGGCGAAATTGACATTTTTACATATTTTCTTAAAATTATATTTTAATGATTGTATATCAAGATAATAGTTTTCGTTACTTTGTCTTTATATCACTTTGCTATTATTTAATAATTATTAAAATTATATTGCTCTACTTATTTTTATAGCTGTGACATTACTTTATTATTATTATCTTTCTATTTATATATTTTTTGTCATTGTTTTGTCCTGTACATATAGTACGAATAAAAACTCTAATATTCATTGCCATGTATTGTGCCAACTTGTTTTGATATTCAATTAGTAAAATATTTACTAATTAAAAAAAAATTATTTTTTACAATGAATGCTTAGAAATACGATAATTATGTATGTAATGTAAATATGTAATTAATTTAGTGAGTTTAATGCAATGATGCAGATTCTGCAATGAAGTGGTCCCTAGGCAATCTGATTCGTGGGGCACCTCTTCGGGATTTGCGTTGCCCATTTTTTAATATAAAAATAATGAAAGTCTGTAGCGTTAATCTGAAATGAGTTCTGAGCTAAGCCATTATTTGTTAAACATTTAGCTAAACCATTTTTAAAAGGTTAAAATAATCATTTACAACAATAAACTATATATGATGTCCACCTTAAAACTGATTCATTTCTATTCTCAATGAATCAGCATTGTACTCACCATTCGTTGACACCTAGAAATGCAAATTCACTAGGAATGACTTAAATTTTAAGTCAAACAGTTAAGTCGAGCTTGCTTCTAATCGAACAATTTCCGTCAGATAACTGCGTTTTTAACTGTATAAATACTTCTAAATGATTCACTGAAGAAAAGATAGATTAATTAATTAAGAAATACGGAATTAGACTATATTAATCATATTTAATTTTTATATTCATTTTATATTATATTTTTAAAATTGTACTAAAAAATCGTCTCAGGCCATTAGTTTCTGCTTACATATAGGAGTAACGATCTATTCTTGTAATAGACCATTTTTGTTCTTTTCAAACTATTAAATTTCAACTTGATGAATGAAACTTAAGTTATTAGATTCCCTAAATTAAAATACATGTAATCCGAACAATGTATTTAATTATTCCATAAAAATTATTTTTTAAATCCATAAGATGGTAGATAATAATTTCTAAAATTACCATTAATCATAGTAAAAACATTTTCATAGAATTTAGCTTAATCGCTGCGCATATATTTGTCATCCTGGGGTCATAATCCAAGATTTAAAAAAACTAAAACTAAAGATAGTTGTAAAGAACGTAAAACATTACAAAATGTGTTATGAGTAATTTTTTTTTGTAATTAAAATGCAGAAACTTTTCTGATACCAAGAGAAAGAAGATGAAACTATTAACTGAGGCACTTCAATAAGCATTTCAGAAATCAAGGTTGAGTGATGAAATCCTTGAGACTGACATCGACGTACTGTTTTTGGGACGCAATGGTCTTTAAAAACATATCGATATTCAACAAACAAAATATCAGTAATTTCAATTTCAAATTTAAAAAAAAAAATATTTTTGTTATTAAAGCGCTAAAAAATTGAAATTTAATAATGAAAATTGAAAAATTATTGTTATACAAGTTCCTTGATCATTTGCAATGTTTACTTACTCAATATATTTCATACAAACAGATTATTACATTTTGAACGAATAATAATAATTATAGGAAAAATTACTTCTTATAAAAGAACAGGTGTAATTTATGAAATGTTGGTACGTTTAAAAAAGTCAGCTATACCGTTTTTCAACTCCTTAACAGTAGCAATAATGAAAAATTAAATTCAGGTATTTAATCTAATAAATGCACATTTCCGAAGATCGAGGTTGTATTTAATACATCGAAATATCTATAAATGCAATTATGACAAAGTTGTATAATATATAATATTGTTGCACTCCAGGCGTTAAGTTGTCTAATTTTTTTATTGCTTAGTACTGGATGAACAGACATTTTTTTGCATCCCGTCTCTAAGTCTTAACGAGTTAGTACTGGGATTCCCTATCGGAACTATAAGATAAAGAAGAGATAAGGTTTTTCCAGTGAGGTTGAGGAAGAATTTAAGTATTGTACTTTCCTCAATTAATCAAGTAAAGATCAAATGTTATCTTCTTGCAAATACTCGTTTTCTACATAGAATGGGGAATAATGTTTTTTGTATTTTCTAGAACAAAACTTTAAAGGATTGGAATCCATGAAAGATAATTTCTCCTTTAGCTACGACGTAAAATATACATAGCCCAAAATATATATCTATGGGCAGATTTGATATCACTTAATGAAATGTCCTTTCCATATTTTTTAATTAAAATTATATGACAAATGTAATAGAAAAAAATTTAATTTGGATTAATCAATTTTTAAGTATCACAATGAAAACAAGATATTATTGTCAATATATAAAATGTAAGTAAAATATTGTAAGTTTTGATAATGACTTGGATTGAAACGTTGGAGAGAATTAAAAATAGTTGAGAGAATAGATCAAATGAAGATAGTGTTTTAAATTATCACCTTCTCTCACACAAGTAATTAACATATACATCATCTAGTAATAAACTAATAAAATTATAAGTTTATGCTTATGTCTGAAGTTTCTTTGGATATTTATAGAGATTATCACAGATTATCTAATAGAAATTATCAAATTGAAGGTCCCATCACCGCTAGTACAGTAACCTGATAGTATTTTCCATTTATTCTCTAATTCATTATTTCAGTCAAACCATTGACCTCGACCCTTGGTGAAAGATTTGTAATTTTTTTGTCAATTAGAGAAAAAAGTGAAAAATTCCAAAATAACATCGATTTCAACTATTACGGCACTTACTAGACAAATGGTCTAAATTTCCAATTTATTATAGAAGACAGGTCTTTATGAAAATAAGGCCTACTGGGCATACGGAGTTGAGCTTTGGGGCTCCACTAAACCAACGAATTCCTCACGTATCCAATCCTTACAATCCATAATCCTCAATGCTCCTTACTTTGTCACAAATAAAATCATACATAAAGACCTTAATGTTCACTATGTAACCGATCTAGCCTGAACCAGATATCATTCCTTCCCTTATAAACTCCCTAACCACCAAAACCCACTAGTTTCTAACCTTCCATCCTCTTCCGTCCCTGACAATCCTCCGAGGTGCCTAAAAAGATCATGTGTAAAAACATCATTAGAGTGCTACCAATGGGTAGTTATCTACACGCCTGTATCACTCCATTATAACTGAGATCAAATTTATTGAATGTATTATAATGTACAGTTGTAAATTTCAATAAATATATTTTTTAAAAAACATGGATTTAGATGCAAAAATATCAGTAGCATTGTGGTCTATAATTTACTGCTTTCATCTGTCGGGGTTTAACACTAACATGCTAAACAATTCAAAGTGATGTGAATATTTGTTATAAATAATGTGAATTATATGCTAGTAACGATAAAAACAATTCAATTAATACCATATGGGAAAACAAAACATCATAAATGGTTTTACTTATAGTGCTAGAATTCTCGGTTAATTGTCAATAAAATGTACTCCATCAAATTATAAATTCTCTTCATTATAATTATTCATCTCTGTAGTATTCGATGTTCCATTTTCCAGTTCACTAACTGTACTGTCAGGAAATTATAATGACGAGAGATTATAATTTGTTGGAGTACATTTTATCGACATTTGAACAAGTATTCCAACACTAGAGGTTGATTTAAAATAGACAATATGCAATCCGAAACGTAATTGAATTCATATACAAAAGATGTAGTTTAAAGAGTTATGTTTTCCCAGAAGTTGCTACATTGAAGAATATATGATCCCTAGCATAGAGTCTATTATATTATTTTAAATTAATAAATTAAATACCAGTTTAAACTTTAAAAATAAGAATAATGATAATAGGATTGTATGAAATATACAATAACAATGGAATGAACACGTTTAAGAGTAGTCGTGGCAACTTAGCGACCGTGACTGGGGTGAAGGTCCCAACCGAAATGTCTCGTCCGAGTGACCCACATACATTAAAATATTTCGGGACCTGAGTAACGAAATTATCTCTAAAAGCAATCTTTATGCACTTTCTGTATCAGTCCGTGTAAGATACCACAGTGGATTCGGGCCTAACCAGAGGGGAACACAAGGTCATAACTCCGATATAGACCAGGTCTTTCGAAATACGAATTTATTGGTCACGTTTGCAGTGCTGTCTGTTTCACACCCTCAAGAACTTATAATATCCATAATGGTGCTATTGGAAACTAAAGCCTTGATGACGAACGTATCAATGCAAGGACGCATTGAGTGAGAACGATTCTCATTGAACTAGTACCTGGCCAGGGAATATATGTTAACTAGGATTGCTCAAATAGTGTAGTAGGTCACTGCCTCTTGACTTGGCTCATCACGTTGGCAACCATATTAAGGTTAACGGATGTCTGAGATGCAGGCTACTTTTCTCCTAACTTACATTAATTTTATTCTACGAAGTAATATCTTAGTCGAAGCTAATAACAAGATCTAGTCTTCGGAAGAACAGAACATTCATCAACATCGACGATACAATTCTACAGGAATTTTATTGTATTGTATTTCCAATATACTATCTCAAGAACAATGAATGCTACCGCACACCATAACCAATGCTAAGTTTTTATTTATCCTCAAGAAATATTCCTGTTTGATATAATATCGATTGAAATTTTCAGTAG
>NW_027110578.1:394287-397173 GCF_000696795.3 Halyomorpha halys
AGCTTATACCTTTCTTGCGATTTCTTATAACCATTGCTTAAACATAATTTAAGACTATGGTTTATGAATTGCATTTGATTGGCATGATATAAATGGCTGTCTATAATAACTATAATACTAGCAAATGAATAATTATTATTTTTTTGTTTCATGCTTATCGTCAACGTTAAATAACATAAGAGTAAATCACGTTAAGATAACTATTGGGTTGTAAAATGAGTTAGTAGCGTTTTTGCTGGTGATTTCAATAAAAACTTCAGATTCTGGTAAATATTTTCGATCAATTATATATGACCCATTTTGATCTTAGATTTTGGAGCAATGTGCGTTTTGTAGCCCTCGAGCGAATTAAAATGTTTCCCGTTAAGAGAGTTTTGAAGGGCCCGAAATAAGTGAAAATCTGTTGGGCCAAGGTCTAGTGAATAGGGTGGGGAATCATATCCCAGCCAAATTCCAATAATTCCTGTCGAGTCTGCAAAGACACATGAGGACGGGCGTTACCGCCATGAAAAACTATCCCTTTGCGATTATGAGACACAAATGATTTGAAACACTTGCATGAGATATGTTAAGCATTTCTACGATAGTGAAGTGGGGGCTGTCTATGACCAATGCTTGACTTTGATCATCAACAGTTGGAGGACGATCCGAGCGCTTTGCGTCTTCCATCATCCCCATACACACTGCAAATTTCGTTAACCGTCTGTGCAGCGGATTTTCTTTTTCGGAAACAAAAAATCGTTAAACGACGAAAATGAATTTTTATCTCTTATATATTAAGCAAGCAAAATAACATGAAAAGATAAGGAATCTTGGTTGAAACTGATGCATAAAAGCACCTCAACTAATCCTTTTTTTAGAATATGTAAACATTATTGACCAAGTAAACATAATTTTATAAACACAGAGAGGATTAAAATATTGAAAAACGCTAAGAACCTATTCTACAATCCAATAAAAATAGTACGTTTTTAATTCTAATTTATTTTCTCTTTTACACTAGCATAAAATAATTGACTACCATGGTCCGTTTGTAAAGGGACGTCCAAGATCTACGCTTGTTTTCTGAGTTATCGGCGCCTACCGTTGCCGAGTCGAAGTGAACATAATCCTGTTAACTCGTATAATAATTATAAATAATAAATCAGTTTCTTCTTTTCTTTTTCTTTTCCATTGAAAACATTTTCAAATATTAAGGACCAGAATTTAGTGAAAGCAGTAAAAGTGGAGAGTGGTAGTTAGTCTCTCTGGTTTTCGCCACGTTCGCGTCTGAAGTATTATTGACGAGTCCTTAAATTTATACAGTAGTTTCAGGTATTTTGAAAAATTGATATACTTTTTTATTTATAATTATACATTCGATTGCGATTTCTTGATAAAATAATCAATAATTAAATAGTTTTTGTTGTTATTGTATAAGTCTAATGTTGACTAAGTCTTTTCCTAATAATCATAACTAAAACAACTTAGTTATTGTAATTAATATTAATTATTGCCACATAGAAAAAAATTTCTTACAATATGAAACGTAAACGTTCTCATCTAACAAGTACCTAGGAAAGGCAATACAAAAAAGGAAAAAAATACTGATTTCAAAAATTATAAGTACGAAATATTAGTAGAAAAATTAGTTGGAAATATGTACCAGGTTTAAAATGGATGAATCATCATGTTTTTATTTATTTTTTAATTTAATTGTTTTTAAACAGATATGAAAAAAATGCTTGATTTAAACCTTTTAATTGAAATTTAAAATTGTTTAGTTCCATCAATTGGTAGATTATTCACATATTTGTATAATGTCTTGTATAATTTTATCACTGACAGCAAATTTACTTGTATACATTTTTATACAGTTGTAAGTAAAAATATATAAATTATAAAAAATAATATAATTGAAAAATATGTTCACTATTTTTCGATGTTTAAAACCATGTAACATGCGAGAGATAACTGATAAAATGAATTTTTGCTTCAGGATACGTCCAAGATGCACACAAGCCGACAATCGGCGCCAACCGTTGCCGAGTTGGAGTGCACATAATCCTGTTAAATCTACCAATTAATAGAACTAAACAATTTTAAATTTCAATTAAAAGGTTTAAATCAAGCAATTTATTTCATATTGGTAAAAAAAAATTAAATTAAAAAATAAATAAAAACACGTGATTCATCCATTTTAAACCTCATACAGCATATTTCCAGCCAATTTTTCTACTAATATTTCGTACTTATGATTTTTGAAATCAGTATTTTTTTCCTGTTTTTTATTGCCTTTCCTAGGTACTTGTTAGATAAGAACGTTTTCGTTTCATATTGTAAGAAATTAAACTTTTTTTCTATGTGGAAATAATTAATATTAATTACAATAACTAAGTTGTATTAGTCATGATTATTAGGAAAAGACTTATTCAACATTAGACTTATACAACAAAAACAAAAATTACAATAATATTTTATGGAAAAAAGATTGATCATTTTATCGAGAAATCGCAATCCATTGATTGTATAATTATAAATAAAAAAGTATATTAATTTTTTTAAATACCTGAAACTATTGTATAAATTTATTTTTATTCTGAATGAGATGTTAAACATTGGTTTGTAAATTAATTCTGATTGAACATACTTGTTCAAATTGAAAAAAAATTGTATTTAAGGGTTAGAAGATTATTATTGTTCATATTACATACATAAGTCTACATTGTATTTCTTCTTGTAGTGCTTGTTGCTACAAATGATAATTTTAATTTGTTAAATGAACAAATATATTTACTTCGGATTTTAGCCTCATAAATTATTGTTCCAACTTTATTAATTTATATGGCTTTAATATGTTAGTCGTGCCTACAATATTTTTCTCATATTTTAAATTTATTTCATTAA
>NW_027110578.1:397256-416783 GCF_000696795.3 Halyomorpha halys
TATTTTATTTTATTTTTTTAATTTAATATACTTTCATAGAAAGAAACTATACGACATGCTTGCCCGTTGGTTGACCTTTAGTGAATAACAAAATATATTTAAAAAACCCTCGGGTGGATACAGTTCGTTTAGCTTCCTGTTCAACGAGTAGTCAATTAGACCAATTACTACGTCACTTAGATTATATTTCTTTTATTTATAAATATTTTTCTTTTTTTATGGTACCCACACCCCCTGTGACATTCATGCATATGTTCCTTATTTTCCCGTTTTATTTATCAGTTCGGTTTCGTAACAGCATTCTTAACTTGAATAGTGGAGTCATATAACATTTTAAATCATTCGTGATTCATAAGTATAAACTAATTTAGGTTGTTTTCTACTCCTAGAGCAGTACCAAGGATCAGTAAGTTTAATTTCCATATTTGAAATATTAACAATGCCCTTATCAGTAATGTTATTTAAAATAAAATATGTGCACTATTAGTCTGGATAAATCGAAACTCCTTGTAATGCCAACGCATTTGGAAGGACAGGATTATTATAAATTAGTATTGTCCAACCTTATGCAATCCTTGTTCTGCGTTCAGAATCATAAATAGAGTTTATATATTAACTTGCCTCGATTTATTCCTGACTTCAATTCAAGTTTGCTATACCTCATATTTCAAAAGTGTTCCAACATTTTCAGAATTAATAATAGGTTGCATGTTGAAATCGAGAATCTTATTTTACTTATCTTAGTACTCACGCAAAAGACACAATCAAAACATTTCAGCTAATATTTTCGAATGGTATCATTCCATTCCCTGAAAAGCAAAAAAGTATCGGCCTAAGACTACAAGATCCGAGTCAAAATATTTCGTCTTATATGAAAAAAGGTTTTTGTTATTTATCTATGAAATATCATTTTTCAGTATTTATGTGCGCAGGCAAGATTTCACCAAGGAAGCAGACCTCAGCCCATTACACACACTCATATAAATATATTATATATATTTCATCGTGCTTTATAACATAATTACAAAAAAAAAGATATGTAATTCCGCATTCCAAGATGTACCCCCACCATTTTATTGTTACTTCATAAAATAAGAATTCTTTACTTTTTAATAAAAATTTAATTAGATATAACCACAATCAATTATTGAAAATTGAGCATGAACTTAATTATTGTACATACATATAATACAAGCAATAAATACAAAAACATAAAAGGCGATTAAGAAGTTTGCTACGAGAGCATCAGCCTTCTGGAATTACTAGTAAAAATATTAACCACCTCTTCTACGATGGTTGCCTTTTTTAATTTATTTATAACAAAAAATCTGATATTATCAAAATGGCCAACTGTGAGTTATAATAGGAAGAATGGAATCTAAAAAAAAAGTTTTTTTTTATTCTTTCCCACGTTGTTTTTAGAGATAAGTATATGGACGAATAATTGCGTCCCATTCTTACCTTTTTTACCAAAGAATCGACGGGTATCCATCTTGCACGTGCACTCTACAAAGTTATGATCTTGTGATCCGTAATATCAACTTAACAAAGTTACCTTCCTAATTATAGCATGTTTCCAGAAAGAAATCATCTGTCTAATAATTTCACTATTTTCTTTCTTTTTTTCTTGTGTCCCAAAGGTGAGCCGCGGCTTCCCCCCTCCCTTGCCTATGCCAATGTTAGTATTCATTTTGCATAAATTTATAAATTGCATTATTTTGTTCAAGGACACATAAAACCGCACACCCACCAGATAACAAAAAACTATTTCAGATGAATTGTGGAGGCAACCGGTAAAATTATATCCAAAATGTACAAGTTGGGATGACAATAATCTGAATTTGTGCGTTATTGTTGTCTGGGTCTTAAAGGCGTAAACCCCTGAGGTCATCAACGCCCATTGAATTTGTGCGATTCCCTCTCAGAATATTGGTAGGAACAGTTTTTTTTTTAAATAATATTTAGAGTATGTGAGTATGATTCATGCATGCTTGAAATAAATCATCTTTTTTTTTTCTGACCTCAGAAAGGATAAATGAATATATACAAAATGAAGAAAGGAATGTATATAAGTTGGCAAACTAATACATCTTGTTTTGCCAGTGTGGCATTTGTTAAGACATAAATTATCTTCAAATAATATGATGAGTTAATAGTTGACAGTGTATACATATAATAATCAGAAGATACTTTCTTATTTTCTAATCATTCTGTAATTCAATTTACTCATTATAATTTTTTTTTGTTCTTAGCCATGATGAAGGCTAGAAATTCTGGCCGAAACGTTGACACTAATAAATACGTTTTCACTAATTTCTGTACTTCACTGACCACATCCCCAACCATTTCCTCATCTTTTAAATATTATTTTTAATTTTCTGTTACCCTATTTCGACGGTAGCCACTTTAAAAGAGATTCTGCAAACAAAGTGTGGTGTTTTCTTTTTTTTTTATAATATTTAGAGTATATGAGTATGATTCATGCATGCTTGAAACAAATTATCTTCAAATAATATGATGAGTTAATAGTTGACAGTGCCCTAGTACCCTATTTCGACGGTAGCCACTTTAAAAGAGATTCTGCAAACAAACTGTGGTGAGATAAAAATTCAAAATTGAAACTTTAACCATTTAACCAATAACACCTTTAAATAACATTTTAACATATTTTTTTCAGAAATTTAATATGTATAAAAAAAATATAAAAATGAAACATCACATGAGTAGTCAAATAGTCAAAAATTTATAATGGTTAATTAATTATAATAAACATTGTCTTAAGACTCTGAAGACCTTCTGCCTTAGGATCTCGCAGAAGTTTCCAAGCAGTCATAACTTAATTTCTTTTTCAATCTCTTCAACAATCTCCCATATAAAATGTTTTTATTATTTGCTTAAATTCAATATCATTGAGAATTTTATCATTTTACTTTTTTTTTAATAACTGGTGATGTGTCAATTTTTCATACATAATGATATTTGGAAAGGTTAAATTATTTGTTGATAAATTATATTTGTGAATAGTTGAATTAAAATCTATGGTAATAATAAATTGAATAATTTACTGCTGTATGTAACTTGGCTCAAAAATTAAGCATTTGAGATCTTAATTCCAAAACCTCAAACCTATATTTTTATTTGGAACGTAAAGTTATGAGTGAATCTTGAAATGGATGTATTTTTTATTATATGACCGAGAAAGCACAAAGATTTTTTCAAAACCCACTAGACAAAGAAATGTTTCGGTTTTTACAAAAAAAAACTTGAAGATTCACTCCAAACTTTACTAAAGATAAAAAATGGCGTAAGAGGTTTTGGAATTAAAGTCACGATTTTTTTTTCTGCCAAGTGGCACTTAGTCAGTATCCTTCTGAACTATTGCTAAATACACAGTACACTTAAATATCAGCATAAGATCGATATTTTTCAACTTAGAAAGTCGATCAAGACCGTGAACTTGACTGGCAGTAAGGTCAGGTCTATGAGAGCCACTCACCTTCACGTACACACTAACGTTATTAAGAAACCAATCTCATGTTAAAGAATTGATCATTCTGTTAGCTATTAAATGGAATTATGTCAGGATCTCAATGCACGAGTTATTATTTGGATATAGTGACTTATTCAGATATTGGTTGATATACATTTAAAGAAATCAAGCTCTAGATAAGTTATTGTTGAAGTGATATTGAATTTATTTTTTTAGATTTTAGTTAGTATTCTTTTGCCCAACTATAGAATCTTTCGAGAAGTTTATTGATGCTTCTGAAAATATTTATTAAACTTTTTTTTATATTTCTTTTAATCTATAGTGACTGAAATTTATTATTTTATTTTCTATAAAAATAAAAATAAAATAAATAAAAAAATTAAATAAATCATCAACGTGATCATATCTCAAATATTATTTTATTATGAAAAATCATTGATTGAATGCTAAAAATTGTAACACTGCCCTAGAGATAATTTTTTTTTTTTTAAATATCCAAAGACTATTTTATATAAAATTGATAAGATTTTCCTGAAAACCCCTTCAAATCTGCTTTAGTAACTAAAAATTTGATAGAAAAGGGGAGAGGTTAGGTCTCAAAGATTATTTTAATCTCTCGAAAAATACAGAACTTAATGCATATGTTCTATCTTTATTCCACTTCGTTTAAGTAAAAAAACACAGGGATAAGATTTCAACAAACAATAACTACATAAATCTAATCTAAATGCACGTAAGTACATATTGTAATAACCAATATTTTAATAACTCGCTACCACCTTATAAAATAATCAAAAACAGTTAGTATGTTGAATTTCCTTCGAGGTGTATGAAGTTGTAATGACAAAGATTACGGACACTGACGTAAGTCCGAACGCAAACTTAGCATTATATTTGTATACGGCCCCATAAACAAATATTGGTAGTACTTGCAAAATTTTAAGTAGTTTATGTTCTAACGTTTAATTTTTTTTTTTTTTTCATTTTGGTACTTGATTCAGCATTTCAGCTAAACATGGAATCATTCAGACAAAATAATATATATCTTTTATTTTATAATATTAATCAAAAGGTCTATCAGGTGCCTTAAAATAATAATATTAATAAGTGAACTTTAGCTATATCACTGAATTGTATTAATTGATATTTTATCAGAATCCATTTTCATTTTTAAATTAAAATTTCATTGACATTTAAGAAACATAGTATATATTTCACAGTGGTGCATTTAAAAAAAAAATCTCTATTTAATAATTCCAATGCCTATTGTTTTTCCAATATAGTTTTATTGAATTGTAAGAATGTTTTGAGAACAGGACAGAAACCACGAAAGTTGCTAATATCTTCATTTTCCCAGCGGTTTCTGATTAATACTTGCATAGGTAGTGAAATGATAACTAATCAACATTTGATCCATATATAATTTCAACAGTAACTAAACCGAATCCATTTCGACTGGCGTTTTAGAAATCATAGTTTCACAATTCAAAACGAAAAAAATAAAAATATTTTGAAAGTTGTGTTTTTGTTTGTTCTAATTTTAGAAAACATTGGATTCCTACGCCCGTAACTTATCGAGATGCCTGAACAGGTTTCAGACGCGCGAAGGTTTCCCCTGACCTGTGGACGACGAAATAAGGAGAGAGATTCCAAGATAGGGGGTTTTCCATTCAGTCCTCTCGTGACGTCAATAGCGCGAATTAAATTACTGCCGTTGTGACATCATGGATAGCGGAACGCGATCTGGTTTTCATTTTCGTTTTGTTAAGCTGTTTCCTAAGGATCTAAAAATAAACGTTATTTCATCGTTTGCATCATCGAGTTAAAGAATTTCCTGAATTAATTTATGAAGCCAGTTAGGTTGTTTGAATTATAAAATTATTTTAATTAGAATGAATTTGAATTGCTAAAGAAAATTTCACAATCAATCATAAAGACTGATCGAGTACATCGATCATTTAAAACTATCAGCGAAACGGCAACTTCACAGTACAGGCAAAAAAAGTTTTAAAACGGAATGAAAAATCTTTTACATTTTTAATAAGCGTAAGGAAACATGTTATTATAAAATAATATTTTTTCTGTATCTCAAATGTTTGTTAATGAAAATATGGGTTACTCATAGAAAAGTTTACTACTCATCTGGATATTACTTGTACAAATTATAACATTATGTTTGCAACACTTATCGGGCTGGCCAGTAAACACGTCACCAATTCCTGTGGAAACGTGATATATAAAATATGGTTTCCGTGGTAGTGTCTATTCTGTTATTGAACCCAAGAAGAGTCACCCCATGAATTCGGAGAACACTGGTACAAGAGCCGAGATGAAAACAGACAGTTATTTCACTCCAATCTTTGATTACTTTAATAAAAATTATTTATAATTACTAGTAAAAATTGATGAGTCTGCCAAGTATAGGTAGGGGATTACAAAATGGCGCCTGTTCAAAATATTAAAAAAAAACATTTTTTATTTCGGAGCTCCGTATGTTTAAAATTATCAACAATACTAAAAAAATTAATAGAAGATCATTTAAAGAAAAATAAATTTCCTCAAATATGAGCCCTATTTTAGCCATTTACGTTCAATAACTCTCAAGATAAAGGTTTTTAAAAAGCAACATTTCATAAAAAATTAGTAGTTATTGAATTTACTTGAAATCTAAATATCAAAAACAATTCGACATACAAACGTAGCTTTAATTTACGTGGGAATAGACGTTCGCAGGTCGAATGGTTTTTTGAGATATAGATTTCTCTAACTACTAATTTTTCAGTGTATTTTTTATGAAATGTTGCTTTTTAAAAGACTATATCTTCAGAACTTTTGAACGTAAATGGCTAATTTAATGCTCGTATTTTAGAAAATTTACTCTTCTTTATGCTAGGTTATTTTCGATTTGTTGATCATTTTAAGATATGGAGCTCAGAAAGAAAAAAATATTTTTTTTAACAATTTGAAACAGCCGCTATTTTATATTTCCCTTACCTATACTTGGCAAACTCATCAATTTTGACTAGTAATTATACATAGTTTTTAATAAAGTAATCAAATATTGGGGTGAAATAACTGCCTCTTTTCTCCTCTAGGGATCTTGTACTATCCCGTGTCCACCCTGCCTCTATAAATCGGTGGAAAATCAATTGGTTTAGCGTGATCTTGAAAAAATAACTCTCTTGTATGACCGTTTTTAAGATATACTATATATCTATATATATAGATTATAGTACTTCCTAACAAAGTACTAACCTCTGATTCTTATAGGGCTGTAGTGGTTCACATTATTAGTAATGGTAGTCACGAGGTATTACTTCTTAGCTATCGACATACCTTCCTTTACACCACTAATACTGATCTGTGTTTGTTATGGATAAGGAACTAAGTCCAAAAAAAATTTTGCTTTTTCAAAGTTAGTTTTTAAAATTTATTAAGTACCTTAAACTGATGTACACCACCTGTGCTACTTTAAGAAACACTTAATAAAATAAAAACTTTAGAAAAGCTCAACTTTTTCTCAAAACTATTTTTTTTTAACTTCATTTGCACAGCAAATACTACAAATTCAAATATGATAGTGAGGGGACCTAAACATAAGTACTATAAACTCTAGGTCATCGATATATTTTTTATCCGTTCCTATTCACATAAATATAGTTTTATATTACACTTATAAAACTCATCAATAGGATTATGATATTAATGATTCAAGGAGGTCAATGTTAACATAAGTAATCTAAATACCTCTCTTAACTCAGTCACTTCCAAATCTAAATATACCTGATCAGATCTAACTTGATCCTCCCATTTATATTAGGTCCGACATTAAGATGTTTATACGTCGAGTCAGCCCTACCCTTCTATTGATTCGTTCAGCATCCATTCTGACAACTACATAGTTCATCTCAGTCACTGCGGGCCTATCAATAAGTTTTACCGAGCGCTTCTTCGAGTTACAGTTTACATAATCTTCGAATGCCTAAAGGCGTGTTTTTACTGTTCCCTTACTGTAATCGTCGACATTTCACACCAATAAAGAACGTAAAGTTTTTTTGTTTTTTTTTACAAACATATGGAGAATCTACCCATTGATAGAACTCCAAAAACCTTTCCAGAGGAGATCTCGAGGCCATCTTCTTTTCAGACGCCTAGGAGGATTATTAGATAATGAGGGAGAAGCCAGGTTAGAGACGAGTTGGTTTGGATGGTTGGGAAGTTTATCATGGAAGGATTGATATCTGGTTCTGGCCAAATCGGCAACATAAATCGTAAAGTAAAAAGCAATGAATTCTTAAAAATTTTAACTTTAAGTTTTCTGAACAAGACCCGAGAACTGAGTTTTGTGGACAATAATGAAAATATTGATCCATACACTTTTCTTTCTTCATGAGGAGGAAAATAATTAAAGCTGTATATTAAGTATAATGATAAATCATTAGATCTTGATTGATTACATTGTGATTTAAATGCGAAAAGATCATTTCACAACTAGATATGATGTAAGTAATGTTTATTTAAAATGGTAATTAGATGTCATAAAAAAAAAAAAAAAAAATGGATGACTCATAGAGTAATCTCGCAACTTTTTTGCCATATTTTTTTTATGTAATAAAAACCTCTCCTATAATAACTCTATGACTTCAAAATTGGTGGGAATCTTCTATAAATCATTAATGTCGCCTTCCGTTCATTTTTAAGACACGGAGCTGTCAGATAACAAGATTTTCAATCACATTGTAAAAATAATAGCCAAATAAGAAATAATCATTTGAGGTCATCTGAACGTTTTCACTAATTTCAGTAAGTTATATAGAATTCATTTTTTGGTGGATTTTTTAAGTTATTACAAATTGATGATTAATATTCTGTTGATAACTATATAACTACGTCTCATAAAATGATTCTATAATTAGACATTTATATAATAAGGGTATGTTTTTATTTCAATTGTTTCCCTATTTCTTATTCACCGGCTACAGGAGGAATTACAACACACACCCACAAATAAATTAATCACTCGTGTTTTTATTATATATAAAAAATACATAAGCCACATTTTTCGGATTCAAGAGATTGTGAATCCATACCAATGACTTTCTATACGGCACAATAGTTTCTTATTCTCAAGACAAATACATAAAAAAAAAAAGTGAATTATTTATTTTTCCTGATCGTTCAAAGGTTCTTGTTACTCTGCTTTGCAAGTACTGTCAACTGAGTTGACACCTCTGTTTCAATCTTACAGCCTTGACGAAGCACTACAAAGTGGGGCGAAACGTGAGTTAACAATAAATAGTTTTCTTTTACTATTTTAGTACCTTCAATGACAGCCACCGGACTATGTTCCAACAATCTACTTTATACGGTCAACTTATCTTCTTCCAATCATTATTTAAATATTAATTACAAATTTTTCCATACAATGGCTTATTTAACAAAAATAATCCAGCTCCCACGCAGCTTCCTAAGTTCCTTCTTGATCCACGTATTTTACTTCGTCAGTTCTTTAAAAACAAGATTTTTAAATTATTACGTGACTTAAGACCTTCAGTTGATATTACAGGTATCCGACTACGTAATAACAAAAAAGTACGGTTTAATAAAATGTAATATAAGTTAAGACGTCTAATAAGTAATATTGATAAGGCTTAGAAAAGCGCTATCAAAATATTAAAATAAAGCACTAAAAGAATTAAATAACGACCATGATTGCGACATAAAGAATTCATTAGTATCAAAAAAGATATAACACAAAACTATAGTGAAATAGTCAGCCTGGGTGTAGAGTTGATTTTCACGGACAGCCATGTATCAAAATAGTGGAGAATAATTGGGATAAAATTAAGAATTATATAAGTATTACGGACAGAAAATTATTTATGGAAGGTCTAAATCTTTTTATAAAAATAATTATTTCACTTTTAACAATGAAATATTTTGGCCTTTGAGGGGCTGATGGGAACTTCTCTTTCAATCGACGTAAGTGGGGTCTATTTGAATAATTTATTGAATAAACAGTTAGAAATAATAAATTAAAAATCTTTACTTGAAAACAAAATTAATAGATTTTCAGTACATTTAGATATTAAATAATGAAACTTATGATGTATATTACTACTCAATAAATTAAATATTTACCATAATCAGATAAAATTTAAGATTGAAAAATAATAGTCTTAGTAAAATATTAAAAAAATAGACCAATAAACAAAGCAATTTTTATCCTTGCCTTAATCCTTGTTGAATGGTTAATAAAAAATAATTATAAAAATTTGGTACAATCACCATCTTTAAAAAAGTGAAAAGAATATAAATAGTTTTTAAAAGGGAAAATACTATGACGAAAAAATAAAACGTAAGGAAACTGAAAATGCATTAAAAAAAAAATGGAAAAAAAAAATATAAAATTAAAGATCCAAACCAAAACATTATCACAGACCATTAAAAATATTATGTCAGCAAAGTGAAAAAATACAAAACAATAATCAAGACGAGGACCAAAAGAAACATATATATGATCCAAAAACAGAAAATAATAATGGTTTATGGTTTTACAAAATTAATTACACACAGGATTTGACTGAAAAACATAATCAATGGAATAGAATTCACAGATATAAAATTAGGAACCTGAGACAGTGTCATCAGGAAGAATACAGTAAGGAGGAATTGGCACCCGCTCTTATTCCATTCTTTATCTATATTTTTTCAAAACATTCACTCATGTTAGTTATAAAAAAAACTCAAAAAATTGAGAATCAGACAGGGGTCAAGAGCACTTTTTTTTGTAGCTCTCTAGGTGTAGAATCACCACCCGGAGTTTTTCAAAATGGAGAGAAAGTAGGGGGGAGGGCGGAATAATTCCATCAAGGAGAAGACTAAATAGATTATTCTGATGAGACACTTTTACCCTCTGTAACCCCAGAAAAAGTCTTAGAAAAGACAGTTTACCGATGGTGCAGAACCCCCATATGCAATAGGAAATCAAACAACATATTTGAGATATTCTGTTCTATTTTTCAGATTTTCAAAAAAATTGTATTACACAACAAAAACCCAAACACCGGCGTTCCTAAGTTTAACTATTACATACAGATAGACTCTTGGGTTTTTGTTTCGAAATGAAAAAAATTATCAATGTAGCTTAGAAAATGCCACAAAAAACCATGTTAGTTGTTTCCTTGTTGCATAAGTAGGCCTAATTAATATTATTAATGATTTAATTATCATTTAAAAAATGAAAAAGTATGTTAATCAGACAATTTTCATATTAATATTATTAATGATAATAATATTAATATGAAAATTGTCTGATTGTCTTTTTCATTTTTTAAATTAATTTTGATCATTTAGGAATTCGAATAAAAATCATTTCCTTTTATATTCATATTTCTTATTTTATTCAACAATGAAATGTGGGTCATTTCATAACAGGCTTGCTCCAATGTCAAACCGAGAGCTTATGAGAAGTTTAAGATTTGGAACGGAAAAACATTACTCGTAGTGTGATGTTAGTTTTCGATCGTGTCGGAATCTTAAATCTAAATTTCTTACTTTAAAAAAGGCTGGTTGAAGCTAGTTCGTTCTCTTCTAACTCTTCCAAAGACGGAGTATTCGGTACATGTACGGTCTGTTAAAGTTAACTGATCATCTGACCATGCATTTAAGTTTTATAGCTAATCTCCGACATCATCAAAACTATTAGATACATCAATAGTTATGGAGAAAAGTCAATTAAATACGATAAGGAGACAAAGAGATCAATGAGGACATCGCAAGGACGTGGACCTATGAAGCAACTTGCGTCGTCGTAAAGGCAGTTGCTAAAGTCGTAAATAGAGCAATCTCAGTGTCACCGGTTGAGCAGCATTTCTTTAAGTTCCTAAGGGCGGATTTACATATCAAGGTAATAATGAAATGTCAGCATTAACATTGTTCTTAAAATAATGTCAAACATATTTTTTCCTAATAAAATTTTTATGAGTACTTTTTAAACGAGTCAATGGGGAAATGTTAACTTTGCTATTAAGCATGTTGTTAATAAAAATGGTAGTTACATTCCCCTGGGCTGCCTGAATAGAAAATGATAAAACCTTATTGGCAAAGGAATTAACATGAGGAAAAAAAAAGGATACAGCTCCAATTCCGTGCAAGTCAGCTCATAATGAGTTGAATCATCGCATCGCGGGTGCAAGCAGCACTATACGTTATAATTTTCGGTGCCTACAGATTAGAAAAGCAAGATCTCTGCTGTAATCCTTGTAAAAAACCATCACCTGTTTTCTTTAATTTTAATTAGACTATTTGAAACACAAATACAAATTCAAAAACAACCTTAGACATTATTCTAACAATTTACTTTCCCTCATCTACAATATATAGTAGCCCTCATTTTTATTTTAGTATCCTATTTTTATTTATTTTTTACCATCTGATGAAAAAGATAATATTATTGGAAAAATTATTTTCAGTATAAAAATTCCAATATTTTTATTTCTTCAGTTCGTAAGGTTTTTGTTTTTTCCAATTTAAGATTGATTTTTCATTTAAAATATGTCAAAATCAACATATTCTGAAAACCTTTTTAGTGTTGTTTTACTTTTAGCAACGTGTAACAAATAAATGCTTTCTAAATATTTGAGCCAGCTCTGACCAATTTTATCAACTAAGTCCTTCTAATGTGAATTCCGTCCACTTGATCTTTTGTAGGCCCGAATAGGACGAAAGGTTAGTAATACTGTATTCTATCGCCAATAGAAAATCTGGATTAAAACTGTTTACAACTATTCTTATTTACAAAACAATACTAAGGCATTTACTGATGGGAGGTTGATAAGTCTGGAGAGCAGCATTAAAAAAAAATCATTTTGCAAAGCAGTAATCGTAGTTGATACCTCCAGGTTTATAAGAATTAGATTGTGAACTACAAATGGAATCCATAGATGTTTACTAACTAGTTGTGGAATATTTGTATTCCCAAACATTTGTGAGGACCATTGCCAATGACCATTGCATCACGTGATGTGGAAAACATAAAGCCCTCCCCTCGTTCTTCTTCAGGGGAGAAAAGAATATCGAATCAAAACATTGCCCTGCGTTTCCTGTAACATCTTATTCCCAATACATCACAAGTATATTCGTTGAAGAATCGTACGCAATCAAATTAATTCTAAAATGCAATCCATTAGGCATCTAAGCATAATATATCAGCAAAAATAGCTCATTCTATTTTCCTTGTAATATGCTAATTTGCAATCTGCTTTGAACACAATACAGATATAAAAATACCTCATACTATTTAGCAATATTTATAGGAATTTATTATCGTGATTAAATTAACCACTCCTTGCATGACTAATGGAACAGTTGCACTTCAGTTACATGATCGAGTTATGTAATAAAAAAAATAATGCCGTTCAGTTGTTTTTTATACATACATTTTTTAATGAGGTATCGTAATACTACTTTACTTTAACAAAGCAGTATTATGAAATCTTAATAGAAAAATTAATGGAATGCCAAATCTTATGATTAAGATAGCAAAGCAGCTGAGTGGGTTATACACTGATTCCCTCAATGAAACGAATCCTAGCTTAATGGGCTTTTAAGTTATATTGTAAAATGTATATTTTATAACATTATAACTTATAAAACATCAATATTCATATTATATGCATGTCTAATTGCTGAATTTTAAATCAGCTACTCCAATATCCATGACTCGAGAAAATTTTTTCCCCAGAATTAATTTGATTTTTAAATTTTCTGTTACTTTTTAGAAAAATGTGGGATGAGTGAAGGTATCGCCTTGGGAACTTGCATTCACCAGTGCGAGCACTGTGCAGTTTTGAAACTCTTTCTCGTGAAAGTTCACAAGAGATGCAACGTAGCCTATTCCTGATGTAAACAAATTTTAACTAAGCATCTACATAAACAATCTAACACCCACGTTTCTGATTCGCACTCCTTCGGTTCAGATTAATTTTGTTTTATGATGTTTAATAATGAACAATTTTTATCGATTCAGATACAAAATTAATTCACCCTAAAAATTTGATGTTTTGCCTTACAATATACTAAGGATCCAAAGAAACCAAAATCCAGACGTTTAATACTTTTCTTAAAGCCTTAGTGTTTGTGATTTATTATACTAAAGTTAAAAAAAAAAAGAAACCAAATAACTTTTGGATCATTTGCTATTATGATTCCAAAAAACTTTTTATTTTTGTTATACACTGATATAATAAATGACTAATTTATATAAGACAGAGAGGATTGTTTTTGTAGTGTTTTTATAAGCAAACCCTGTTTACTAATTTATCGCTGCACTGTTTTGTATTGAGTCACATTGAGGTTAATTACCTGACCTCCTAATAACCAATGATCAATAAAAATAAATATGAAGTGGCGTCACTCAAATATTATAGAGAGGAAACTACTGGTATTATTATCTGTTTTTTATTGCTATAGTGGGTTGAGTTTCTGAGGTAGTAGACATTATTATTACTATTATTGATAATAATATATTATTATCATGTGGTCAAAATTTATTATTATTAATACAGTAAAACTGACATGGATCAGTCGGACATTTGATACAAGTTTAAAAATAACATTTAATTTAAATAAAAGTTGAATGTTATTTATAATTAGTGTTTTAAGACACGTGACTGACAAAATAGTAATGATTTTTTTTTTAAATTATTAGTACTTACGTTAATAAACTTTCGAGAGTTGGCCGGCTTAAGAAATTTTCTTAATTTTTCTTTTAGAAATGTCTTCTAGGTGTTAGGAAGAGATATCCGGGATGTAGAGGCTTTATTCCTTACGCACGGGAATAAAATAACTTTTAATAAAAGACGAACTTTTATACTTTCAATTTTAAAAATATATATATGATATTGTTTTCTTTCTTCCATAGTGCTGTTAAGCCCAGAAATTAGTGATGTTTACTCTCAATGGTTTCTATTTGCTCATTCTCCGTTGACCTTCGGTATCATCCAGCTGTCAGCAGTGGCATATCCAAGAATTTTCTGAGAGGATGGAGCAGAGAGCACCTTGTTGCCAGGTCTATGGTATACACATAAATGCAAAATGTAGTTTAAACAACAAAATTTGAAATACAGCTTACTTTTCAATTGAAGACCCAATTGTGGCATCTATTATATTTATATATTAGGGCAAAGTTTTAAAGAAAAAATATTTTTATCGCCTTACTTTCACGCTGACTTGATGCGTAAGTGCAAAGCAGGCCAGATCATTTCAGATTCCGCTCTTCTAAGACTAGCATTATTGACCTTACTCCATTACTCTTATATCCTTTCGCTTTCATAGCACATATATCTGGTCTTAAGGAGAAATTTTCCTTGGTAGATAATATATAAATTGTATTCATTCAAGTAATTAAAAGAAGTGGTATTCAAAATTATGTGGATCTTTTGCAAACTTGCAAAACTTCTCCTTCGTATTTTGCAGAAGGGGAGGTGACCCAGTGTGAGGGGGTTAAAAAAATGTTGCGCAAATATTTTTCTTTCTGCCAAAAGCTTTTGCCTCGAGCACCATGATAAAGTGTGGGTCGCTCGTTCACGAAGTAGGTTCCGATGACCAAGAGCCGGTCGATGTTTCAACTAATTCCTAACCTGCACACACTTTTTTCTTATCATTATTATTTAAGTCTCCAGCTATGCTGTCCACAATGCAACTATGATACTTTTAACCTTCGGTTAGAATGATTGTTGTAATGCGAGGAGGGAAACTATGGCTGAGTACATAGCCTGGCACCATCCTTCGATCGTTAAAACTTTCACCGACACTGAAATTTTGTGTAGCGTGAGGGGTCCACGACCGTTCAATATTTTGCACAAACGTTTGAGCAATGTAACGGCCTAGAATACTAATCAAATTATTATGAGGATGGACTATACAATTTTTAGTCTATTTTCACTTTTGTATTTCGATTATTATTGTATGATTTTCAAATGAAAATATATTTTATCCCCAAAACAAATATAATTACGGAATGATATTAACAGATCATATAAATTCATGACTAGGTATTTAAAATTATTACGTAATATTTATAGCCCTCTCAGGACCTTACCGAATATGCATAAAGAAGAACTTTATCATATGTTCTTCTTTTTACTCAATCCTCGGACATCAGAATTTTGCAGTTAAAAAGAATTTATTCGGTTAGTTAATAAAGAGGGCTTATGTGGTCCAATCCAGTTATAGTTAGATAGTGAATAGTAATAAATAAGTAAAAATATTGTAATGCAAAATAGTTATCAGTGGAGTGGGATATCAAATAAAAGAAAGCCAAAACGAAGTAAAGAAGTAAGAGAAAAATTTAAAGAAAAACTCAAATTGTAAAACTTAACCGAATGTCGCTTTCCAAAAGTGGGTTGAGGCTGAAGGAGCTTGTGCGCCACATGAGCAATCTGGCAGGTTCAATTTCAGCCTAGGTGGGTTGAATTTTATTTTGTGATAAGCCCACGCATCCTCCCTCTCTTGTTAAAATAGGCTGGTTTTCTCACCCTTCCTCCTTCATATACCAGAAATGACCAATGAGGGGGTAAACATAAAAGAATTGAAGAAAAAAGATACATTTCTTCTTAGAATTTCCTTTTATCGGTATTTTTCATTTAAGCTTATTGGATCTGTCCAAAATGCCCCTTTTTCTTCTCTCTATCATTCACATCAAAACTGTGAAAACCTTTTTTATAATTTTAATTATTTTCCGGTGGGAACGGAAACTAGTTTCCGTTTTTTGTCTCTGTGAATGCCAAGAAAAAGAATGCGCATTCATTTATGCCAATGACAAGAATGACAAGTTTTTGATTAAATAATAATAAATCCTTTTTTATGTATTTATTTTTGCGTATGATAGACATGCGGATTTGTGAATGAACCGTAAACAAGTATCGTCACTTCTCGCAGACATCCTGTTCTAAAGTAATAAATTTGGATTAGGTATTTTTGTAATTAACATTATCCTTAATAGAATGCAATTTATTTCTATTGACAGCATCTTAATAAATACCACGACATTTTCCTTGTTTGCTCACAGGCACTTTCCGGGATCGCGATTGGTCCACAACAAAGAAATTAGTGAGTCGATCTCAATGCGTTAGTCAAGAAGAGATAATTCAAAAATTTTCGTGCAATTTTGTCCAAAAATAGTCTTTTTATAACATTTTTAATAAATGTTTCCCTAGCCAAGATTTAAATGAGAATTATGAATTAGAATGATAAATAAATGAGACGATATAAAAATTTACATTTTAAATAATTTTTTATAGTTTATCTTTTTTCTGGAGTCGGGGGTGGGGGTGTACAAATTGATTGTAGCTAATTTTTTTTTCGAAATGACGATCGATGTAGTTATAAGCTTAGTAGGCTAAATGTAATATTTTTAAATATTTATTTTTGTTTATAATAATTTCAGTGCTTTTATTTTTAGTAATGTTTGTACATTACTAGACGTTCAGCCAAAACAGACAATTTCGATTCCCACCCTTAAACGAATTTTTTCTCTTTCCTAGTATACGTCGCAGTCTACTAGGTATGGTATTAACCACACTTTCAACAATTCTTTAATTATATATATATAATTTATTTATTGTTATTTACAACTGTATAAATCACTAATTCTAAACTTTAAAGGGTAGTCATCCTGGTTTCGTTTCGTAGCTATAACTCGAAAATTTAATTTTTGTAGTTTCGCTAGTATGATTCTCAACAAGCTATATGTTATAGCAGTTATTATTAATTATATATCCTTTTCATAAAAGGAAAAAAAAATTGTAATTTATCTTTGAAAGTACAATAATAATTTATTGCTCTACTGTACGAAAGGAAAATTAAAGATGAATAATTTAATTAAACCGAATCCTATTGATGTTAAAAACTTCCTATGTAACTATATAATAATACTTACTTCCTAGCATTTAGGTAAAAAAAAAGTATGAGAATAAAGTATAATTTAAAAGAATTATATGAAAATAAATTAGTTATTTTATTTTATGAATTTTATGTTGAACGGTAGAAATGGCCATAATTAAGATGATTTTGTGTATATAAATATAACCCAGCTTAAGCATTAACTGAATTTTTTTATTACTTATACATACTAAAAGGTTAGGCGCCAGTCTTAGTTACGAAACATAAAAGCGATTCAGAGAGCTGTCCAAGGATTCCTTCTTACTGGGTCATTTTTTTTCGCTCACTAATTTAAAAATGCTAGTCCTTGTTAGGTACATGATCTCTAAATTATTTTAATCCTATACAGACCCATTTTAATTTTTTTTTAATATATTTTTTATTTAGGCATATATTTTTAGGAAGAAGAGGCTTACCATTTCCAATAAATCCTACAAAATATTAAATAAATATTCTGTTACAGTTTATATCAAGTGAAAAATAACATTATATGAAAAAGAAACGTTGAATGTAAAAAACTTAAAAGAAGCATTAGTTTTTGAAAGTTTCTGTATCGACAGACCAATATTCTATTGTTAATTTAGTTCATTGTGCTAACATAACTGAAAGTCATACGAAGAATTATATTCATTCCAAGATAATTATAGAGTTGATACCTACAATTAGTTTCAGCTATCCACCTCATTAGGACTTTAATTAACAACACAACAACGTTACATCAGAGAACAGGTTTGAAACGAAGTACTGTAAGTTTTTAATTAAAACCAATGTTTTAACAACAATGATGTTGAATTTAATATCCAATAATATTTTGATTCTTTAAGTCTTGAGCAAAAAAAAAAAAAAACAGATAATATGTACAATATACATTTATCTTAGGTATATATATGATTTTTTTATAATAATATATATACCTAAATATATAAATAATAAATAATATTTCTGCTTAAATTTAAAAACCCTTTGTAATTTCTGATTTTTAATATAATATAATTTAAACAAATTATTATAAATTTAAACGATTTGAGAGTATCTGTTGCAGAGCACGTTGAGGTTCGATTTGGAACCACATCGTTCATTATGAGAGACTTTTAATGATTCTTGTTCTATTTTTATTTTTTTTATTTTATATAGATAGTAAACATTACAATTTCTAATAATTTACATTTACGATAAAGCAATAAACTTATTGGACTACATTTAAATGATTAACTTAAAAAACTATAGCTCCATATAAGTATCGGACAACAAGATTAGAGTACTCGAATAAATTATTTCATTTTCATATTTCGTACGTTTAATTGGCAGTTGGCCTTACTATCCGAATTGAAATTAAATTTTAATAAAATGAATCAGAAATGATACGTATCTCTAATTTAATGTACTGTTTTCTTACCCAACCGGTATTATACGCTTCATTAATATTTATACTTTGTTAATAGTTTCATGATCACGTAGCATGCTAATCTAATTGCATTTCTTTGATACAGGATATCTTCAATGTAATTATTATAAGTATGCAAATTACTAAAAATAAACAATTTCAAAACTAGCTCCGTAAATACTACAGCATATAATAACTCAATAAACAATTGTTTTACATTCTTTTATACATTTTTAATGTATCATACGATCCAACACTTGCATTCTTAATAACATTCATCCATATTCAATATTATTTATATTCAAATGAATTGCTTCATATAGCACGTTGGTTCTGTATTTTGTTTCCTATTCTGTATAAATAAATACATACTCTTTTTTCCAGTAGATTAAATGAAATGGTTAAAATAAGGTGTGTTTTGAACAACCTATCTGAAACATTAAAAATCGTACATAACTGAAATTATATACATAAGGGAGGTATATACCTGGGATGTGACAGCAGCTGTGTAAGTGTATAGTATTTTTATACCCGATCGGCCTGGTGGGCCTTACATGGTTGATATAACTTATATTATATATATTTTTTAACAGTTGAATATGAGGGGGTATAGTCATACAAATGACACCCCTAACTATATACAATGTTCTTATTAAAAGAAAAAAAATAATAATAAAATAAATAGATAAGAATAATGCTTCTTAATAAA